>NC_140961.1:38549067-38586567 GCF_056783735.1 Eptatretus burgeri
TTTTGCACTTTCACCCGGTCAGTGCCTAAAATACACAAAATTCCTCCCGAGAGTGGGAAAGAATCAAAGCCCGAATGGAGAACTGCAGATTTCTCTGCGAGTATGAAAGGAGATTTTCATCTGGAGAAAGAGAGGAATACATGAACAACATCCAGGCACGGCAACCAGTCAGTGAATTTACTTTTTATACAAGGGTTTAGGTTCATGGAGGAGTTAAATGACAGACGGCAGCAGGTTCACAAACTACAAAATGTTACGGGGGGGGGGGGGGGGGTTGTGAGCATAAGGTGGGCCAAACCCAAACATGAGGAACACAGTGGCAACGAATAAATTTCTGGTAGAAAAGGCCATTGATCTGCATAATTGAGCACACGAGTCAATGATGTGCAGCACATTTGGAAGACTGAAGTGAGGGAGATGAGATGACAGCCACAGGTAGACAATTCCATAATCAGGAGAAAAAGGGGACGAATGGAATGCAGGTGGGCAACCAGGATGAACTTTGGATGGTGAGCAGGTGAGTGTTTCTTGAGGGCAGAGGAGGAGGAGGAATGCTATGGGTGTGTTCAGTTACCAAGTTTCTTGTAGAGCATTCACCAAGTGGTGTAATCACTCAAGCAAGCACTCCATTTGAAACTGTTGATAAAGAACGACTGGCATGATGAGTGCGAGCTAGCTGCTTGATAACTGAACCCACCCCAGGTGGAAGCTTGTACTTGCAAATTTGATCTATTTAATTTTAATCTGATTGCTCATTTTTAGCTCACCTGGAACGTAGCTCCGGGGAGTTTGTGTGATGACACGTCGTCTGCCCGTCCATTTCCACAAATACTTGCAACTTCTTCTCTGAAACTACACATACAATTTCGATGAAATTACCACAACGTACATTACTGTGTATGCACCAAAGTTTGTTCATGGTATTTAAAAAATTGGGCCCGAAGGGAGTCGATGAGTGTTGCCCCCCAAAATAGGTGTACTGTATTTGCTTTCTTCTCAGAAACTACAGACACAATTTGGATGAAACTTGACCACAACCTTCATCATCTGTGATGTACCAAAGTTTGTTCATGGCGTTAAAAAAATCGGGTTCTGATGGGGTCAATGGGGGGAGTTTATGGGGGCAGGGTTGCCCCCCTCCTGCCCCAAGGAGGCATTTGCTTTCTTTTCAGAAACTACACTTGCAATTCTGATGAAACTTGGCTACAACCTTCATCTCCCATGATGTATGAAAGTTTGTTCATGATATTCGAGAAATTGGGATCGAAGGCGGTGTAAGGGGGTTTGCCCCACAAAATATGGATTTGCTTTCTTTGAAACTACACACACAATTTTGATGAAACTTGACCACAACCTTCATCACCCGTGATTTCCCAAAGATCACACACCATTTAAAAAAATCGTGGTCGAGGGGGTTTTTTGGGGGGCGGGGTCATTGCCCCCCAAAATATGCATTTGCTTTCTTCTCAAACTACACACACAATTTTGGTGAAACTTGACCACAACCTTTATCACCAGTGACGTACCAAAGTTTGTTCACGGCCTAAAAAAAAAAAAAAAATCCTAAGGTATTTACTTTCTTCTCCTGAGAAGAGTAAAAAAATAAAATCTTCTACATATTTTGTGGGTCATCCATGCCGACCAGTGGTTCCCTGGTTATCTTATCCAGCCGCAACCTAATGAGCGCCCAGGGGTATTTCCCCTTTGTTCATTTTACTTGTTTCATAAATCTTGATTATTTGTTTATTACCTCTGCCACTGAAGGTGAAGGAGGTTATGTTTTCACCCCTTTCTGTTTGTTACTTGCAAAATCGAAGATTTTTTTTCAAGTATATCAGTCATTCAATTTTGATATTGTCTGTATCTGTCTCTGTCTCTGTCTCTGTCACCTTCAGGTCACAATTCTAAACCGATTATCATGAAACTTTCCCAAGTTGTAGAGGTAGTCTCAACTGAGAAGCCTATTGATTTTGAGGTCCAAAGGTCATTGTGAGGTCAAATATTTTAAATTGTCAATTTTCATCCTATTGACTTGAAAATTAAACAGCAATTACATGGTACATTACTGAATTGGGAAACCAACTGTTTTTGAGATGGAAAGGTCAAAGGACATCTTAAGGTCAAACTTCTAAAATCATCAATTTCATTCTGAAAAATCATCAATTTTCATCTGATTAACCTGAAAATTAAGCAGAAATTACATAGTGCATCGCTGGATTTGGAAACCAACTATTTTTTGAGGTCAAAGGTCAAGTCAAGGTCAAACTTCTAAAATTTTCAATTTCAATCTGAAAAACAATCAATTTTCATCCGATTGACCTGAACTTTGATTAAGATTGTGAATTTTAAACTTAACTAAATGGACAATTTGTATCCATGGCAACCTTTGGAGGGGGGATGGGGGGGGTGAACTTTGAAAGTATCGTGCTCTGCATGACGTCTTTTTCTCGTTTGTTAATTGCCGGAATCCTTTGGATTTCGGCAA
Source organism: Eptatretus burgeri (assembly GCF_056783735.1). Taxonomy (NCBI): domain Eukaryota; kingdom Metazoa; phylum Chordata; class Myxini; order Myxiniformes; family Myxinidae; genus Eptatretus; species Eptatretus burgeri. The sequence continues at coordinate 38,551,553 of NC_140961.1, forward strand.
TTATGTTTGTCAGTTGTTTGTTAATTGCCGGAATCCTTTGGATTTCGGCAATTACGTTGGTCGGTTGTGTGTGTGTGTGTGTGTGTGTGTGTGTGTGTGTGTGTGTGTGTGTGTGTGTGTGTGTGTGTGTGTGTGTGTGTGTGTGTGTGTGTGTGTGTGTGTGTGTGTGTGTGTGTGTGTGTGTGTGTGTGTGTGTGTGTGTGTGTGTGTGTGTGTGTCTTGGTGTGTTTTGTTTACCCTTTAGCAGCCACACCGTTTCAGCGATCATGACCAAACTGGGTACAGACATCGGCCCTGGTCTAACTTAGCCACTTGTCGTTTTTGGTGAATCTAGGTCAAAGGTCAAGGTCAATGTCACAGAAAAACTGAAATTCTTATTTTCGCAATAACGTCCGCTAAAATAGTCGTATCGACTTCAAACCAAATCCAAAATGTGCATCTTCTAATACTGCATCCAACAATCATATGTCTCATTGGGGTGTCACACCAACACCCTTCTTAGTGGTCAGGGGTCGAATGTCAGGCGGGGGGGTCGGGTCAAAACTTTCAAATTGTGATAAAAACGCCATTTCAAGTCCTATTGATTTCCAAGTTATGATCATGACCAAACTAAATGCTTTAACTCATTAAACAGTAGCACTATCGACTTATAAGAACCAAATTGATTTCCAGGTTTTTGTTTTTTCAGAGATCATGGAGATATGACAAAGTTATTCCGGCAATTCCTTGCTCAACGAGCAATTTCATTTGTTTGTTTGTGTGCAGGATATCTCAAAAAGTTGTTCATGAATCCACATGAAATTTTGTGGACTGGTTGGGTGTGACAAGGGCAAACTGCTTAGATTTTGGTGAAGATTCAGATCCTGATCCAGCAACTCGAATTTTTCAAGCGATTCTTCACCATTGAGAGATCGGGCTAAACCGATATATAGCACGATATCTCAAAAAGTTGTGGACGGATTCGGACCAAACTTGGTGGACAGGCTGGGTGTCTGGCATGGACAAATTGATTCGATTTCGGTGAAGATCCAAATCTGGATCTGGAGACGAGAATTATTTAATTTTAAAAGTGATTCTTCACCATTGAGAGATTGGGCCAAAAACGATATAGTACTGTATGGCATGATATTGCAAAAATGTAATGGGCTTGATATTCTCGTGGTTCAGGCATTACATGGCGGAGATATGTGCTCTACCAAGTGCCCTTGTTTGAAAATGGGTTTTTGGCAGAATGGAGAATTATTCCAGCTCAGGCTTATTGCTGCATGCTTAAACCATTGTTGATTCCAGCTTTTTAACTCTCTACTCTTTGCTGAGTGATACATTTTGCCCCCCAATTTTTTCTTGTTTGGTTACAGGTCACTACTGCTGGTGCAATTCAGACACTCATTGCTCATCTCTGTATCTGGCAAGGAGTCGACTGCCTATTTTAACTATGTGCAGCCCATTTTGTTATTCTAGTATCATTGTAGTGCTGGGTTACGATGCCCTCCTTCATCTTTGGTCATGTGCCACCAGTTTCAAGTGCTGAACTTGCCGTTTTTTTCATGTACCTGCCGCAGCCTTATCGCTCCAAGCACAGCCGCCTCAAAGGGGAAGGAGCTTTTGTTTATTAGTATTCTCTGCCTGTGTCCCTTGGATTGCAGTCAGGTACATACGTGGTTCTGCCTTTACTTGAACTAATTGTGGCCTATGAAGATGCAGACGATTTTGATTCAGTTTTGTTCTGTAGAAATGCAGCTTTCTCTGTATTCAAAGTTAGCCATTGTGAAGTTTGTAATTTCTCAGGATGGCAAGCAGCATTTTGTATATCTGCATTACAACCATCTGTCCTCTTGCCTGTGTCCCTTTCAAAGGTTATTAGTTTTTGGCTGCATGGTTCTTCAGGAGATTAATATGTTTGAATCGTCCATGCGTTGAGAGGTATAAAAATTTAATGTCCACCATTGGTGTTGTGCTTGCTGCAGCCTTTCCAGTGGGGTGAAACTGCCATGCATTGTCTTTGAGGAAGGAAAGGTGGTGGGAGAAGCATTTCCATGCATTGCACAGGCCAAACAATCTTGTCGATGTTAGTTTTCACCAAGGTAACTTCAAAGTGTTCAGGGGTTTGGCCATGCATTCCATTAATTTTGTGCATCGTGCAAATTCTTTCCCAACTATTCCTTTTCATCTCAGTTTTTTATTTATTTTTACAATAATATGCTTTGTATAAAAGCATTTGTTTTGGGCTCTATTGTGTTAAATTGTGGTGGGAAAGTTTTAATGTGGCAGTGATCATCTTTCACAAGAGGGTAGATGAAGTGAGTAATGAGTTAACAAAACCACTTTTCAACTGAATCCATTCATTGATAGTGTCACAATATGAAGCTGAACCGCTGACTTCACAAAATATACGGAACTATTAGGTTGCTTCAGAGGGTTTGCATCATGGAGAATCTAAAATTGAAGTGGGGAAGGAACTCTTCTCTGATTACTTTACCATGTCAAGACCAGACATTCAAAGTACCAGACATATTTATGATGGTTGGGTTGATGGGCTGAGGATCGGGGTTTGGAGTTGGTGGATTTAATGGTGTCACATGTATTCCCCTTCCTCCCTACCCCCTACCCACAACTGCCCCACCCTCAATGGGGTGAACTGCACATGCAGGGAATTGATATGACGAAAACCTAAACTTAAAATACCAAATTTAGGCAGTGCCCCACCCCCACCCAAAGTGGTTATTGTGACGCATCTCGAGTCTTGCATACACAAATAGCCAGTTAAATGGTTTACCCTAATTGATTGATTTTGTTCTTGGGGTTGTCAATAAACCAAATTGATCAATGTGGAAAAGATGGCATAAACTGACATGCACGCATCCTTAAAGAGCAGGTTGCGAGTCACCAAACATGTTCTGAAAATTTATCAATATGATTATATGTGCATTAAATAGTTTGATGCAAACTATTGTGGTTGCCTAACTATTGGGTAAATTAATGAAATTTAACTCCGGTTGTTATTTCTCGAAGCTGTTGAAAAAAACAGCCACGTGCCATATATGGATGGTGACGTCACGTTCTCCAAAACAAAGCGGAAGCTCACTCTTTCATTGAATAAATGTCCAGTTGAGCAGGCCATTCTTTAGCTTTTTTGAGCTTGCAACTGTCTATATTATCCTTTTTATACGCCCGATATATATATATATATATATATATATATATATATATATATATATATATATATATATATATATATATATATATATATATACACACATATACATACATACAAATACATATATATACAAATACATATATATACACACACATACAAATACATATATATACATATACACTATATCTATCAGGGCGTATTATGTGATACCCGTCCGTCTGTCTGTCTGCACTCTAACTCCCAAAGTTTTCAACTTTCACATTTCATATTTGGTACATAGGTACAGACTGCGGAGACGGTGTGTCGTGACATACGTTCGTCATCTAAAGTGGTTGCCATGGCAACCAAGATGCTGTTTTCCATGTAGTAGCACAATTCTGTATATACCTTCTTGTTCGGGTGTATATTGTGCTCACTTGTTTTATTTTGAATTATTGTAGAACAAAGTTATTTGGATATTTGTACATCATGCCTCGTACGTGTGTCGTCATATATTGCGAAAATGGCTGGAAAACGGGTAATCGCTCCCACCGATTCCCGAAGGAATCAAACATTCGCTGGCAGTGGATAAGATTTGTACAAACAAAACGGGCGAATTTTCCCTGCCTTTTAAACAATATCTTTGTGGAAAAAGTGCTGCGGCCTAACATCTCGTCAAGGCTCCCTAGGCCCTGCGTGCCATCGAACATAAACCTTATAAAACATTGGAATTTTACAAACTTCACAACTACCGAGTGTTAAGCATCCTAAGTGACTGCAAAACCCGAAAGCAGAATTTGAATTGACTTTAAAACGAACCCGCAACGTCGATCGAAGCAAAAATCTCAATTCACCACAGGAATTCACGGCATTATTTAAAATTATTTTGTCGGTCATAAAACCGTAATATTCAGCCATCCACGAACAATCTTTACATAATCCGACAGCTCAACAAGTCAGGAATGTGATGATAACCTTTATTGGGATGAAAAATGATTTTTAAACCTCATCTTTGTGGAAAAAGCGCCGCGGCCTAGATCTAGCCAAGGCACCCGCGGCCATATGCGCCAGGCGCCCTCAACTTGAAACATTCGTAGCTCGACGAATAAAAGCTCAAATTGCACCAAACTTACCTTATTCTTGCGAGCTCACGTTCCCTGTTGGTGGGTGAACAATCCAACGCTTGGCGAATTCTGCTTCGCAATGATAGGAAGAGCTGACATCGAAGGATCAAAAAAGCGACGTCGCTATTGACGCTTGGCCACCACAAGCCAGTTATCCCTGTGATAACTTTTCTGACACCTCTTGCTTAAAACCCAAAAAGTCAAAAGGATCGCGAGGCCACGCTTTCACGGTCTGTATTCGTACTGAAAATCAAGATCAAGCGAGCTTTCACCCTTCTGCTCCACGGGAGGTTTCTGTCCTCCCTGAGCTGGCAGTCAGTCCTGCCACTTGTACACGAAATAGGCCGTTTTCTTGCACTTGCAAGTGGCTCAAATTTATATGGCTCAGGGCCAGAAACTCCATTGTATAAATTCCCATCATCCTCCGACTCGTCCTCGGCAATATCGGAATGAAAACACTCAATTTCATCGCCACTGAAATCACTCTCTGATTTGCATCTCGCCATTGTTCACACACTGTTTCCGAATGTTCACAAAGTTTTCAGAGAACGTGACGACGTAGCATCTTCGGTAACTTCCGGACTGTTTTTCGATCACTGACAAAAGTTTTGCCTCAAAAGTTAATTTTAGCATATTTTAAGTTTCAAATGTAAGAAAATAATTGCTCAACGATTATTAATGTGCTTACAACCTTCGAATCACACGGTCATCAGCGACCCAAAACCTGCTCTTTTAGGCATACGATTTATTACACAGCGGTCACATGGCACAGAATTCTGGGTGAAGACTGATAATATATAACCACAATGCTGAAACAAGGAAACTACGGCTTTCGGCAGCACAGCCACCATTCACTACACATACACGAACATACACGCTCTTCTCCCAACTCGCGCTCTGCCCCGCTCTTCTCCCAACTCACGCTCTGCCCCGCTCTTCTCCCAATTCACGCTTAGCTCCACCAGTTCCACACTCTCCTCGCGAGTCACCTTGCGCTCGTCTCTTTATAGGTCTCAGCAGGAGCCGATATGCAAATATGCGCATCAAAACGCAATTGGAGGCGGGGCCACGCCACCCTCTGTTCAGCCATTGGTCGGGTAAAAAGGGGCGTGAACCTCCCTTGATCCGCATATCTGCATAAACGGACTTCACATACACGCGCTTGGAGTCGGGGCCAAGCCGCCTCGCGTTCGCCCATTGGACGGAGGGGAAGTGGGCGTGAAGCATTTTGGATCCGTATTTTCCCCTCGGAAAGGCCGCCATTCGCGCTCGCGGCTCGGTGCGTTTGGCACCAATCGCCGAACGGGCCCTAGACAGCCCGACGTTCATTGTTCACAGGTTGTGCGGTTGTTGGTTGTGAAGGAGAAAGGCGAAGGTGGTGGAGGGTTTTCGGTGGTGGTTTGATGGTTATGGTGTCGTTTGGGAATGGCGGTGAAGCGATGTTTGCGGGATGGAGTTGTGAAGGTAAGGGTCGTGGCTGTTTGCGTTGTTGGCAACTTCATGGTCGAAAAGAATAATAGAGAAAGAAAAAATGGCTAACTCAAAGCGTCGCAGCCCGGATGAATCACACATATTCCCTCTATACAACGGGTTTGGGATAACTACACATGGACTTACCGAGAAATCTCACCTGAGGACTCTTTATGGTGTGATGCAAATTTCCACAACCGTAACTACATATCTATATATATATATATACATATACATACATATACATATATATACATATATATGTATATGTATGTATATGTATATATATGTATATATATGTATATGTATATGTATATATATGTATATATATGTATATATATGTATATATATATGTATATATATATGTATATATATATATATGTATATATACTGTATGTATTTTTTTTTAATTATTATTATTAATTTTATTGAATGATTTTATTTCTTCACATATTCATATATACACATATGTGTCTGCACTTTTTGCAGAGTAAACCCTCCATGCCAGCATTTTCCACAGACCCTTCATGCCCCCACCCTGAAGTATTCTTGCCCCCCCCCCCCAGTTTAAGAATCACTGCCCTAAATTGTAACATTACTTCCAGCAAACTATATATACTAGCAGAGTACCCACCTTATGTGCGATCTTCTTCCAAGCATGCAACACGTTCTTCTGGCACATCGCTTTGTTTGGGCGGTGTATAGGAACAAGGACAAATGTGTCCAAGAGCAGCGTCCTAAAGGTTTTGTCGGCTAAAAAAAAACAAAAAAAACAACAACTTCTGATATTTCGTAACATGCCTTGATGAAGCCAATCGCGAGACACGTCACTGTATTTACGAAATAAATAGTGTATTTACGAAATTACAATACATTAAATGGAATAATATTTGAATAGTAACGTGAACTTTTCGAAACTTTAAAGCAAATGTCCGAATGTATTTAAAAGTTCATGATAGACGCTCTCAAAAGGCACCATCAATGCGAGGATGTGTACAGGTGCTTAGTATTTAAGGAGATCCGGATCCTGTATATAAAAGAGCTGAGTCCAAATATAAAGGTTTTGTCTTCACAAGAAGAAGAAGAAGAAGAAGAACAACAACAACAACAATGCCGAGCTCTCTTAGAGCAGCGTTCGCTACGCTAAAAATAAATAACCTGGGCCACATGCATGAAGCAAAACCATACCTACTACTTATAATTCAAAATACCTCACAGCACTGGAAAATGTGGGCACAGCAATACTGCACTGTAAATGGTGTAGACTTGTAATACCCTCCACCACCTGGAGGTGGTGCCACAATTTACATTTTCATAGAAAATTTGCGTCCATCCCCTTGCACCATCCTTTCTCTCCCCCCCCCGCCCCCCTCCCCAAGACCATTGGCAAAGATAAAAACACCCCTGTACATTAATTGGGGTGTGCTGCAAGTCTGGATGTAATTGGGCCAGAACTGTAGGAGGAATACCCCGACAAATAAACCCACAAACGCACACACAAACACTGGTCCGTGAATTTTAGTTAGGGGATATATAATTATATATATAATGTGTAATTATACTTTTTATACATGGTGTAGGCCTGTGGAAGACCTAGGACATGGAACAGACCAGACAGGGTGGAGGGAGAAGATAGACACAGATGGACGAACAAGGGATGCAAGCATCGATGAGGGTGAGGGAAGAACACAAGGGGTGGACAAGATTGATACATTAGCAAATCTTTGGGAGGGAGTGGAAAAGTTCATGGCTTTGGATGGGGGGATTACCTAATTAAATATGGTGGTGAGCTGTCTTGAAGACTGGGAGAGAAGAATGAGGTTGGAGAGTGTGTGGAAGGTGTGGTTCCACAGGCAGGAAAGAGAGGAATAATTGAGTGTCGGTGAGCAGTGGTTCTGGATGTCGGCAGTTTCACGAGGAGATTGTTGCTGGTGGACCACATGCATTCTGCAGATGCTTGTGATGGGGGCAGAGCACAGACAGGGCAGAGGGTGCAAGACCAGAAATGAGGTGGAAGAAGACAGAGACTACTGACCTGCCGGCGATGGCAAAATAATTGTCCCATAGACTTTGTTTCATCGCAAGAGATTCAAATGATCTTGAAAGCATTGGTTTCCATGTTGTCAAGCTGAGCAAGATGTGAGGCAGGGGAGCCAGCCCAGAGGGGAGAGCAGTTTTCCATCACGTTGCGGATGAAAGCCTTGTAGATGGATAGGAGCTCAGGTGTGCCAAGGAAAGACTTTTCACAATGGAGGACGTCGAGTCAGCCATGACATTTATAAGTGGACAAGTGGAAGATGTGTTTCCCAAATCTGCTTTGTTGTGCTAACATTTTAACTTTATACATTTGGAGATTTACCAAGAATAAGCCTTTGTTTTGACATTTTCATGTCACCTTAATGTATTGCTGATGATGCATATTGAGGCCGAGCAGCAAAATCGGTTTGTGAATCCTGATTTTGCATGTGATTTGATTGCAGTTTCTGGCAGTCTTCCTTCCATTTGAGGAATCATCCCACTGTTTTATGCTGGGAATTCACAAGATAGCATAATTGATGCAAACATTTCTTGCCAATTTCGTCATTGCATTGTGGAATAATTGCTTCCTGGATGAATGCGATAAATTTATTGAGCACCGGAGCTCCATTTTGTGGATCGTGCCTCAGTGCAGGCCAACACCCAGTGGAGGACCCATGTGTTAACTGCCTCACTCGTACGTCAGAGGCATTCAGACCAGGGCCTTTTCTAGCAGTTGGTATAGGCTAGTTTGAACACATCGATATTCACTCTCGGTGTTTTCTCCATGGATGATGCTTGAGACTAAATGCTTGTGGGTGTAAACAGTTTGACTGTTAGCTGCAAGTTTCTCAGTTATAGCAGCTGATACTTCTGGCTGGTGCAGTGTTGCATCGTGCCAAATGCAAAGAATGAAATGGAGCTCAGTTGGGAGTTGCATCAGTAGCAGCAGAGGAATTGACTTTGGATTTTTTTTGTTGTTGTTTTTTTTTTTGAGGATAATTGAGAAGAAGAGGTGGGTGGTGAAGTGCAAAGCCAGACTCCCGAGAATGTACAGCAAATATTATCGGTCCACTAACCTCAAAAACTTTGCCTCTATTCCACCAGGTTGGGGAATCGGAATGAAAGCTGCACTCTGAATGGTTGAGCTCGTGTTGTTAAAACAAACGTTTGGCAATCATTCGTTTTGTGCCATATCGTTCAGCGTTCCAATGGGTGTGCAGTCATTTTGCAGTTTACTCACCATAATTTCCGCTTTTTCTTCACTACAGGAAGACTCGATTGCGAAAAGCACAAATCTGAGAGTGGATGGTTGAGGGGCGAGGGGGGGGGGCGATTTGTGAATCTCTAAACGATCCCCCAATTTGGGAGTGACATCACTTGTACCTCCAGACTTGTTGTTTTAGTGTTCTGTTTATTTTTATTTGCACACTCTCCCCACCCCTTCTGTTTTTTTTTAATTTAATTTAATTTTTTAAATTCCACTTGAAGTTCAATTTGTTTTTGTTTTGTTGTTTTTATTTTGACAATCTTGATTGGAATAGAAACAATGCAAGTCAAGAAGGAATGGTGGTGCATGAAAACCAAATGACCCACAAAATGAGGGCAAGATGTCCCTGTTGGGAATCCATGACATGAATGTAATTTTTTTTTTCCATACTGAGTCGAGGCTCATGGAAGAGCTCGAACACTGAATGGATCAGGATGCAACAGAACAAAAGGAATAGTAGAAAGAAGGGAGAAATGCATTTTAGGAGTGTCATCAGAAGGGGGTTGCTGGTGGTCCACAAGCCCCCTGCAAAAACCTCAGGGAGTGGGGACAAAGTACGGAAAGAGCAGACGGTGCAAAACCAGAAAGGAGGTGGTAAAAGACAGACATTACTGATCTGTATAAAAAAGGATAGCAAAGCAATGGGCCCATAATCTCAGCTTCATCTTGGTAGATGCCAATAATCTTGAAGTCCTTGGTTTCCATGGTGTCAAGCTGAGCATGGTGTGAGGAGCCAGCCCAGAGGGGAGAGCAGTACTCCATAAAACTGCAGATGAAGGCCTTGTAGGTGGATAGTTCAGGTGTGCCAAGGACACCTGAACTAATTTATTACATTTCCTCCATCAAGGTTTGCGACAAATATAAAATGTTTCCTGACAATCTTGATTGTTTAATTTTTGGCTGAAGTGATTGTCTCTGGACATTGCTACTTTATATATGGGCATGTATTAAAAAAAAAAGTTATCGAAGAGCAGAACGACTGGGAAAAATCGATCAACAGACAAAGTAGGGTGAAGGGAAAAAGTGGGACAATAACGGATCACCACAGCACAAGGAAAGTAATTGTAAGAGAAGGGTGGGAAGAAGGTATTGAGCAAGAGCAGTGAAGGAAATGGGATAGCCTTTGACTCCTACGAGGTTGCGGTAAGTAGCAGACTTGAAATCCTGTGGGAAGAGCTTGAGACAACAAAGAGCCAGTAAAAAAACACGAACAAACTAAAAAACCTACAGTGACCAAGAAGCAGATCCTTGACAACTTCCTGATTCATGATTGGCCTTGTATTCCAAGGCTTCAAGAGGGTGGGTGGAGGTGGGGGTGGTGGGGGTGGACGGGGGCATTATGGGAAGTGACAATACCTGTACACATTGGGGAGCCATATTCTATGACACTCCAGATAAAGGCCGTATACACCATCGCAAGCTGAGGGCTGAACAAAGGACTTTGTTTTGTGGAGAATTCTGAGTGGACAGGTGGCTTTGGAGGCCAACTTGGAGATATGATTTACGCAAGACTGGTTAGAATGGATTGTGAGGCCCGTGAACTCCACAGAATGTACTTTGAATGGAGGTTGACGTCAGCCTGGCCATTGAAGGATTTACCTGCTGTTCCCGATGGATGGAGAAAGAATATGGGTGTTTCTTGTTCTGAAAAACATGTTTCAGGTCGATGGCCAGTTGCTTCTTTACTTCAGATCAGCAGAGAGGGATGCTGTTGCAGCCTGACCCGGCAGAGAGTTGCGGAACTGTCCTGCAGACTTAGGTCATCTTCAGATTGATAATATGAATTTTCCATTGACGAAGACATGTCACTGATGTATATCAAGAAGAACTTGAGGGACATTGCCTCGAAAGTTTCAGCATGGAATAGTATTCCTTCCAAAATAACCTGCTGCTTGTGAGTGTGCAGCAAATCTGATAGCCATTCTAAGAGGTAAATGTGGTTGCCATTACTTGACAGTTTGGCAAATGGTGTAGTGTCTCACAGAATCAAATGCATGGGAGATGTCCAGTGGGTTCACCATGATCTCGTTTGAGATTGACGGCATCAATGCATTGCTGACAATCAGCAGCATGTCGAAGGTTGAATGATCTGGATGGAAGCAAAACTGGTGGTCAGAGATGAGATCAGAGGTTTTTTTTGTTTGTTTGTTTGTTTATAACTGATGAAGAAGATCAAGACTTTGAATGGTGGGGATTGGGTGGCTGTCACAGTAAGAGGGACACACATGATATATTGCAAGGAAAAAAAAATCAAGGACCTTTAACATGGGAGTAGGGCATTTGTTCAATCCTGCCTGCATGACATACATACCACTAATCCAGTCCATTAGTTTATTGACTGGGTGGTAGAGGCGGTGGGTGAGGGGTGAGGAGGTGAAACAGTGTGATTAGCACAGGAGTGTCATCAAGCTGATACACACCCACACACCACCCCCACACGAGTTTTGATCAACATCAGGATTATGAATCTTTGTTGAAGGTGGTTGGATTACCCCGATTCTCTCTCTGTAAATATGTATGGCATAGCGCCGCTCTTTTGGGAGGAGGTATTAGAAGTCATCCTAAAAATCTGCCAATTCTGGAAATCATCCCATCCATAAGGAAAAGGAAGGGTTCTTTGCTTTTGTATACAATCACCCATCCATAACCTAGCAACCTATCAGTTGTGCCAATAGCCATTTATGATGTACCCCTCTATCCCAAATGCTTCTGAGCAATGCAATCCCATTTTTAAGCTATCAACTGTTTCTTCTACCATTACCTTTCCAGGAGACAACTCAATGCATTATTTACTCTGAGAGAAAGACCACTGCCCAATAACCATCCTCACTCTCCTCTTTATCTTAAGACTGGCCCCTATCCATTATGCTAAAAATCAAAACTTGTGCCTTTATTTTGTTGATACCCTTCATCATCTTTAACATCTATATCAGATCCCTTCATGATAACCTCCTTTCTAACATATAGAAGTATTGTCTCCTCCAACTGCTCCTATAGCTTTGTCGAGCTGGACCCAAAATCAATTGAGTTGCTCTGTGCTGAACCGTCTCCGGCAGCTTTGTCCGTCCTTCGATGTGTTCACCAAAACTACACAAAACTGCTACATGGCACTCATCGTTAATGACTTGATGATGACCGACTTAGGTTGCCCTTGGAGTTTCAGAGAGGGAGCCGCTACGGTTATTGCCATCTCAGCATATCTTAGCTGCACACGCATGCGCGTCCGCACACAAAAACATTTATGACACTGGAGAAGAACATTTGGCTCTTGGTACACCTGTGCAATTTCCACACGATGTTAATTTAATCTTTCAATTAATTTATCTTTGATGAACTAACTTCAATGAATGCCACGTATTACCAATATATTGATCAAAATTAAAATCCTACATCCTTTTTATTATAAACCAGTACACAACCATTATGTCACTGTGATAAGTGGATGCCAAAAGCTCCATTGTTTTAGAATATTGCTCAGGAGAAACACAACAGCTCACACTTTAAATATCGTGGGATGTTTATCATCCAAAACTTAAACAGATGGAACAGTTTGCTTTGCATCTCTTTTTGAAGGACGGTGTAATCTGAGATGCAGTGCCTCATGTATGAAGCAAAGGAATTTTAATCAGATTTCATTCCATTGAGGAACAAATTCTAGAACAGATGGTTTTTGTATACTGATTAGAGCTCGAAGACACCAAAACCTACCAAGTTATCCTGCAGTCCTTCAGTTTCCACCACCTACTCTGACATGCAAGTATCCCATTAAAATAGTAACTGGACTCGACACCGCTTAGATTCTGAAATCTGCTGGTGGAATTCAATCCGATAAGTTGCACCTGCCGTTGTTTTCATTCATGGGCAGTGTTCCACTGGGAAGGGGAAGAATATGTTTTTTTGGGCCACACTATATTGTGGTGAACGTAAAATTTGGCCATTTAATCAGGTCGGACTAATCCTAATTGGTGAAAAGGAATGGATGAAAAATGAATTCTCAACAAACAATTTGGAGAAATGCCCTGAAAATGTCCAAAAATTTAAAATACAGTTTTCAAATTTGTCTTCAAAATTGAACGACTCTACCCAATAATATGAGAAACCGTTTTTTTGTTTTGAGCACTCCAAAATGCCATGTATGCTTCTTTGATTTGTCTTGCTAATGAGTAAGTTGGTCAACTCGGTAAAGTTCTCACACCCATCGCATCCTTACATTATAATGTGTGAGATGGGTGTGAGAACTTTACTGAATACTTTACCGATAATTATCAATTGGTGAGCTGGTAGGATAACCTTGTAGAGGTTCACACTGAGTCGTCTTAGCCTGGGTTTCAATCTTGCGCTGGATATAAACTGTCATCCTGGTGTTTTGCAGGTAGGGCAATTCGTCAATGTGTGTCCTGTCCCCTGGATGGATGTCAAACTGCGTGCCCCGTCCGTTCACATTTGTTGGTGGACGTTAATTATCTCGCTTTCATTCGCGAAGAGTAGGCGAGCTCTCGTCATCACTTGTGGCTAAATCACAAATTCCTTCCCTAACCTACAGGGGGCCACTGCTGCACCCAGCAATTTATGCAATCAGCAGCCATGTGCTGCAGATGAAAGGAAAGGAAGAGCAATTGGCATTGTCGTCTCACTTCCATAAAGTCTGTCACTTGCAACCATGCTCTCTTTTCTATCCTTCTTTTTGTCATCTCACTCTTCCATATGCCATGTATAAATAGGATTGAAGAAGAAAAAATCCCCCTGGGCTGAAGCCTGGATCCTTCCTTATTCAAGACAATCAAAATGATTTGAGGCAATCTGTCTGAGTTTATTTTTGAGAACGATAATAATTAATGCCCTGTATTACATTGGCAGTAATTCCTCTCCTTCATGAACTCTAATCCTAAACAATTTTGGAGGTCTGTGCATATAGAACAGGGTACTCTCCATGCACAGCAGTGAGTAAAAATGTCCAATAACCTGTTGCCTTATCTGATCAGTAATTTATGATTTTGCAACCATGAAGTATATCTGGTGTTGGCATAATGGTTAGGGTGGTGGGCTTGGGATCCCAGAATCCTGAGTTCAAATCCCACTCGTATGTTGAATTAATGCCAGGTGGGGTTGACTTCTCCTGTCATCCTTCCAAGGTTGGCAAAATGAGTGCCAGCTTGCTGGTATCCTGTGTCAGAGTGGTGACCCATCCAGGATTGTGTCCAATAGCCAAGGAGACTGCTAAGGCAGCACCGATGCTCTGCACAGAGTGTGGTCTCGATGGATGGAACCAAGAAGTGGGTGATGTTGATTTAAGGTGGATGCTACCACCCCACAATTATGCAGTGCGGACAAGGTCTTGGGCAACAGGTGTATGGCAAGCGGGTTTAGAGTACATGAGAGGGATCGGAAGTAATAAATAAAAAAGGCGCAAGAAAATGCATGATCCTTCTCCCAATAAGTGAGCCGTAAACATAGGTTTTTGGCTCTTATACCTGGAGGCAGAAGCACATGCCAACTGGTGAGGTCGGATATCCTTCATACTGGTGTTATTTCCTTCCCTTCTCTTCCCTTCCTCACAAATCCACCATAAGCTTGAACACTGATGTGTATTAAAGGGCCATTCTAACTTTTGAGCAGGATATGCATAAGGTTGACCACTGGTGATTGTGGTCAGCCTTATGCACACGTCAGTGTTACGATGACATACTAAGTGAAATGGATAGCACTATTCCATTGAGAAAGAGATCAGTGAGTGCTTCAGCTTCAGTATTGTTTCTTTTTTGCAGTTTGTCTGTTTTACCATTTTTGCAAAATGGGTGGCCACATATATTTGGTATGTTTCATTACATTCAGGGTTTATTTGTTTTTCTGCTTGTTGGTGGACAACTGGGATGCTGATGACCAGGTCATCAATGCTTCCAAAGCTGAGCATGTACCTTCAACAGGTCGCTACTCCATCGCAGATGTGGCTTAAGCAGTTATCAATCCAGGCAGGAATTTTTTAGTTTGGCCATGGCACCAGCACACAATGACATACTTAGTGGGATCTATAATGTCTACAAGCAAAATGCTTCTTGAAGCCCCCCCCCTTTCTTTCTCGCTCTGAATAACAGCGTACCCAATAATGTATCACCCTGCCTGCAAAAAACACAAGTGTTGCAGTTTTTGTTGTTTGAGAATCAAACTCATATCAGGAAGCTTAAAGGTGTGTATGCTGCCTCTGAGCATTCCTGCCAATTACACTCTGTGATTGTTGATCAAAAAGCCTGTAAAATCATTATCATTTGAGATATTGTTAGTTCGTACCTAAATGCTGTTATCTGAGCATCAATGCACTTGCATTTTCTATTTTATATCACTTGTTGGATTTAATATCGGCCATGATTCAAAACATCAGTTTGATAAGAACGTGCTGAACATGTAAGCGTTTGTTGTCATGGTTATGGCTTTAATTTGCAGCAGTGTTTACTGCTCTCGATGCTTTCCCCCCTCACACTTCCCCTCTTGGTCAGGGATTCCCTCCCCCCCAAAATAATCCTCGTTTCTGACTGAAGCCTTGATAAATTTCTTTTTTAAATTGTGGCTTCCGGACAGAATCATAAATGCTCGTACTTTGGCGGTGCGTTTTTACATTGTCCTGTTTCACATGCGGACACACATTGTGTGATGCATGTGTACTCATGGGGATTTTGCTTGTTCAGCCAGAAATTTCTTCCATTTGTGCAAAATAAATGAGAAAAATTTTAAATTTCACTTTAGAGGTGTTGAGTTCATTGGTACAGCATCATTGTGATGCTTAAAGCTCTCCTTGTGCGGTTTCAAGAAAGGAACCATGAAAACGAAGGCTGTCATCTTGGCCCGTTCTGGCCAACTTGCCGTGCTCGACGCAGCCTGCCAGGTGTTGGATCCCTGAGGCTGAGGCCAGTGTTACTGAAAGCGGCAGGAACAGCACATGCCCTGTGTTTTCCTGGGAATGTTGTTTTGCCCCAAGCTGTGTGCTGCAAAAAATGTACACGTTTCCCTCCCACTCCTTTAACCCCACCAGGATAATATATTAATAAAAATGATTTGATCTTGATCCTGATTTTGATGAAATGATAAATGGTTTACATTTTACATTTTTGAGACATTTACTTTTATGTGATATATCTAACTGATGTTTTTTTTTTTTTTTTTTTTTAAGTTTTGAGCTCATCTGGAACATAGTTCAGGTGAGCTTATGGGATGGCGCATCATCTGTCCTGTTTTAATACTTGCAATACTTGTGACCAGACTTGGCTAATATGATCGTTGATGTGGTGGAACTCATGCTTGTTCATGGCATCCTCCCCATCCACCTACAAGTCATTCATCGTAAGGTGTAATGGCAGCCAAATGTACTCAAATTTTGATCTTGTTTGGCCACCATTTTGGATTACAGGAAAACCTTTAAACGATCACCTTCTTTCAAACCGCTTAACTGTACATTGTGAAACATTAAATTTGTAATCAACTGCCCTGGAAGGGAAATAGTAATGTTAACAATGATGTCTGACAGCTGTATCGGATCATAAAATAACGTTTAAAATCACCTTCTGAAACTGCTGAACTACCTAACAATGTGATACTTAAAATATATTATCGATTACTTCTTGGAACGTTTGATTAAAAGAAGCTGATGCAAAACACAATATGG
This sequence comes from Eptatretus burgeri, assembly GCF_056783735.1. Lineage (NCBI taxonomy): Eukaryota > Metazoa > Chordata > Myxini > Myxiniformes > Myxinidae > Eptatretus > Eptatretus burgeri. Next base: position 38,568,223 of record NC_140961.1, read on the forward strand.
CTGTCAATGACGTCGTAAATCCGAAAGTGGGCAATATCTCAAAAAAAGAATTATAGAAACTTGAAGTTGCACCATATCAAATCGGGCTAATTTTGACACAGTAGGAAGTGACTTCATCATACCGAAAGTGGGCAATATCTCAGAAACTAAGGCTCATAGACAGCAAGCAGGGAGTTGCACTATTTTGAACATCATGTCAATACTACCTGACCAAAAATGTCAGCCTATTCTAACTCCAGCTCTTATTTTTACTGATCCATCCATCACTCCATTTTTTTGGTAACCAGCCAGGTGAGCTTACAGGACCATTGGTCCTCTTTTTATTTTTTTGGTTCACGAGTCAGTAAGTGACCACTATATTCGTTATTGGTGTCTGTCTGTCTGTCTCTTTCTGGCTGTCTGTCTGTCTGTCTGTCCCGAGCATAGCTCCGTGGGTTTTGATCCGATCCTGATAACGTTTTGGTGGGAGGTTTATATCATGATCTCGTTGTGTTTTCCTGAGAATGGGCGTGGTGCGCCCATTATGGGCGGAGCCACGCCCAAAAAACGTGTTTTTAGTCGGTAGCCGATTTCAATTTACATCTCCGAGGGGGTTTGTCGAATCTGGCAGGGGTATCGGTATTTGGTTAGCCCAATGGCACCTGCATAGCCCCACGGAGCTCGATTTTTCATTTTCATCCAAAGGTTAAGGTCACAAGGTCACGAACTTAGAAAATTGCGAATTTTGACATAAAAATCATATGACCGCCCAAACTTTGAGAGCTAGGATGACAATATTTTGTATGCATAATCTTGAGGTCATTCCCCACCTAAAGTCTTGAAACTATTTTGCTCTATCGCGAACACCTTGCCCGTGGCGCCCCCTTCAAGTTTGTTTTTACGCTGATTTCATCAAAGTATGGATAATCCGAGGAGTGGGAAATGCCATATAGCCTAAATGATGTTATATTGTTCCTGGAATGTTCCAGAGGAAGTTTTGCACCAAAGGTCATAATCCTTGACCTTTGACCTTTAAAGTTCACAAAGGTCAAATTTTCAAAGTTGTGGGAATCGAACCGGCTTTTCAATCTTCTTCGACGAACTAACTCCAATAAGCTATAGCACGTATCCTGTTTCCTTATTTTAATGTCCACCACATTGTTTTGTGACCTTTAAAGGTTATGCAAAGGTCAAATTTTGAATGTTGTTGAACGAAACCGGGTTTTCGACATTTTGCAGCTAATAACCTGTCACTCGTACCACATCATGTTGATCATTTTTATAACTTGGTCAAAAGTTATCACATTGTCTCATCCTTGACTTCTGAAACAATCTACATCTTCAAATACCGCTCGTGAACCATTGCAGTCTCCAGACTTATTTTTATTTTTGTTGAAGTAAAAAATTTTTTTTTATCATGTTTTTTTTTGAAAAGACATTGTTCACAACCACTTCACTAAATTGCAATTTGTGTAATGTGTGTGTATTGATTTAATTATTTTGTAGTTTAAATTGAGTGAATAATTTGCTTTGATAAAATAAGTATTCTGTGAATTCTTGTCCACTTCAGTTGTTCAGCGTATTTCTATTATCTGTGATTGGTGGACTCGTCATCAATGCAGTTTCGGAGAGGCAAATATTCTCTGTGGCTTCGGCGGGTAAAGCAGTTCTAAATCTTCTCCCCCCACCTTTTTTCTTTAATTATTTTCCAATTCCATCCAGGAAAAGGTTTTGGTGAATAAATTTAATTCAAGTGTCAAGCTTGTACAATCGAGGAGGTGAAGAGATTGCAGGCACTTGTTTCCTTTCATATGCAGCACAAGGCTGCTGGTTGCATCATTAACTGAGGGTGCAGCTGTACTGTTGATGTAGTGCCTCCAGTAGGTTAGAGCAGGAATTTTGACGTTTGTCATGGTGCTGGCGATAGCTTGCCTACTCTTCGCGAAGGACACCTGGGGATCTTTAACGTTAACCAACTAATGCCGGCAGACGGGGTGCCCAGTTTAACATCCACCCAAGAGACAACATCCACCCAAGAGACAAACACATTGATTCACCGCACTGCCTATGAAATACCAGGATGACAGTTTATACCTCGGCCAAGGTTCGATCCCAGGTTAGACAGCTCAGAGTCGAGTGTGCGCATCTCTCGACTCGGCCATCCTGTCAGCTCTCTTAGCTTATCCATCTTTGTTAATCTTGAGCATGAGGTGGGAAAGTGGCATTGTGTACCATTTTAAAAGTCTGAATCTGAATTGGTCAGAGTCTTAATCGAACCACCAACCTCTCAGACTCAGATCAGCCACTCTATGTACAGGTAATGCCGCTGAGTCTGGTAATTTGTTTGTCATCATTACACTTTCAGGCCAATCCCTACTTGGTAAGTGAGGCCATGAGATTTTGTGTTGATCCTCCATGCTGAAGGTCCATCATGTTAAAATTGTCTTGTCATTGATGATCTGTTGTCTGTGACCTTTGCCCTCAGGCAGACAAGATCAAATGTTGGACCATCCCAATTCAACTTCAGGTGTATTATTTATTTTCTCCAACACATATATTGGCATCTTCCACCCCACCCCCCCATTTTATAAGCTCTTCCCTTGCCTAGTGTTTTAAAAAAAATATTTCACGCAGACTTGTGTGCCTTTTTTAAAATCTGTTCCTTGAAGCTTGTTTCCTTTGAAGCATTATCGCATTCTTCACTGCGCAGCCATTTTAGCTTTTATATCATTCTCCAGAAACTTTGCATGTTGAGTACAAATTATTTTCTGCAAACATTTCCGTAGGTCTCGTTACTGTGACTTAATTTTGCAATGACAAACCCCTCAGGTTTGTTTTGATTTTTAATTTTCACCTCGATATTAAAAGGGTATCCACAGTGCCTTTTCAATTTGTTTGGCTCGGTCACAAACTCCATGAAGTGGTGGAACAAAACAGTTATTGCATTTGCATTTTAATTGAGCTTTCTTGATGATAAAAGGTGCTTTCCCAAAAGTTTGCACTGATTGAGTTCACGTATTAAGTCATGAAGTGTGAAAGCATGAAGCCGGCTGCCCTGTCCACAGTGAGATTGTGGCCATGAAAGATCCTGTTGTAGCTCTTTAAAAGAGTGTGCCATTGTGTGCTGGTACCCTAGCCAACATCCTTGTGAAGAGTCCAAATGAGGTACGGGATATAATTATGAAGGAATCTAGATGTTACATTTAAGTTGATGGCAAAGATAATCACACTTCATAACATTTATAACTTGGAAAGTTTGTGTTTTTTTTGAGGTGTTGCACTCCTGAACCACTCGATGGAATGACTATCAAACTAGTGGTTGTACCTGGGAGGGTTTTTTGGGAGCGGTGGGGATTAAAAAAATATTCCCAGAGGTCCAGGGTTGGTGGGGGAGCCCCCTAATTCTCTCAATACCGCCTCTCCTGTTGGGGTGGGTATTCCAAGTCATCCAGGCCCCTAATTCTGGGGTAATTAACCTTTCCATCAGGTTGAGTTCTTCGCTCATGTTGTAAACTCGGCTATCCCTGATAGTGGCTTAACGGTTAAGGATCCCGAGTTCAAATCACAGTTGTGCCACAATACCACTACATCGATCGATTCAACCTGTAATCCTGTTGAGGTCTGTGAAATGAGTACCCCATCTTTTTGGAGGTAAGACATCAATAACAGTTGATCTGGGGAAAGCATTGGTGCATGCTCTACCGAAATGGTAGAAATAAGTGAAAGAGGATCCTTCGGGTTGCTTTCAACTTAGGTCATCACCTCAGCTTACCTTAAAAACCAAGTTGAGGTTTGGATGTGGTGCAAGTAGGATGGGCCAAATGGCCTCCTTTGTCTTACTTTTTGCCCTTGTGTAAGCAATCCACACATTTAGTAATCACCACAAGCCATCGCTGTGAACTGATTAAGCTCACCCATTGAGTGTTGACGAGATGTAAAGAAATTGATGAAATAATGCCTTGCATTGGTCCAGGGCTGACATGAGTTGGTGAATATTAAAGATCCATGGTGTTCTTCGCGAAGAGGAGGTGAGCTATCACCGCATCATGGCCAAATTCCAAATTCCTGCCCTAACTACTTAGTCAAGTGTTCAGCCTTTTAAGGAAAGACTTGGGCCCCAAAAAAAAAACCTTCCTCGGCCAACCACACAAGACCGTGGGGAATAATTGTGGCCGTTAAAGAAGAAGAATACCTGACATTGAACTAAACCATGGAACTGACCAATATCTATAAGGGGACACATGTCATAAACAAATAAATAAAATGTATACTCCCATTCTAAAAGCCATCTGTGATGTAGATGATTGATTGCAAATGTTGTGATGATGAAAAGGTAGAATATGTTGTCTTCTACACCTTGTCCCCATGGCCTTTCTCTTTGACATATTATAATTATAATGGAATATGTTTTCCTGTTTTGATTCGCACCACAAAACCAACCCCATGAACCGAACTGACAAGAGAATGTTGATTGCTGGCAGTATGGACCATCTTGTAACCATTGTTCTGGGATGCAGGCGCCCCCTCGCGTAAAACAATCGAGCATTGCATTAGGAAGTGCTTCTTTATTCAAAGTGACACGTGTGCCTTTGATTCTGTTGGGCTAATCATTGTGAACATAATCATGCCGTGTTTGATATCAGTGGTACAATTCTGCTTTGAATAAGTTTGTCTTAAAACTGAGTTTTAACAGGTCTTTCAAGTTTTGGAAAGTTTTGAGACCTGGGTTTTGGTTTTTAAATTTGTTTGTTTGTTCATTCGTTTGTTTATTTATGATTCATAACAAAAACAGAAACCAGCGTATTTTAGTCCACTGTATGAAGAAGGCCTCACTCAAATCGAGTTCGGCATACTCATCGCACTTTCCAGGTACAGGTTGGCAAGAGTGAGCACCCTTAATTGGAAATCAAATGCAAACCAACCAACCAACCAACCAACCAACCAACCAACCAACCAACCAGTAGTGAAAACGTCTTTTACCATTATTCAAAACAGCCACAACTATTAGTATTTTCATATTATTTTAATTTATTTATTTACGACTACTACTATGTTTTTAGTTCAACTTTCGTTGGTCCTTTTAAGAAAGAAGTCAAAGCCCAAAACTTGCTTCATGATTGTATGTTACAGCGCAAACTCAAATACAAGCACCTGAAGTTTTGTTTCAGACATGTCGGTTTGTAATGTTGGTTGTGTCGGTTTCCTGTTGACTGATTTCTGTCCTCCAAGAGAAATGGACACAGGCAGCTAAATAATGGTTTGTTTTGGGGTTATTTAGTTGTTGGTTTATTTGGGTTGTTGGAGTTGGGCTTAAGGTTATTAGGATTATTAGGATTTTAGCTTCAGAAAGGCTAAAAAATTGAGACAAATTTGCCATTTGTTTGTTGGCCTGAAAATCCCTCGTTGCAGAAACTGCAGCTGTGCCTTGTTCTTTCGCTAATATTTGGGGTGGTTCAATGGCAGGAAACCATATCTCATGCTCAATAACTTGGGGAAAGTCGCAAATTGCCTGGTGTTGGCTTATTGGTTGGACGAGTGGGTTTAGGATCCTAGGGTCCTGAGTACAAATCCCGTTTGGCTGTTGAATTAATACCAGGTGGGGTTGACTCGGCCTGTCATCCTTCTGAGGCCGGCAAAATGAGTACCAGCTTGCTGGTATCCTGCATCGGAGTGGCAATCCATGCAGGATTGTGTCTAATATCCCAGGAGGCTGCGAAGGCAGCACCAATGCTCTGCACAGAGTTTGTGGTTCCAATGGATGGATGGAGTAGCACATGACTGCTTCTTTCTGAGCTCTTCATTGTCGAGCCAAGATTGAACCTATTCTTGTTTTTGATGCATTGACTTAAAAAAAAAATACAAGATCTATGCTCATCGAAGAGCGAGGTGATGGAGGGGATAAAGGCAAATATGTATTGACAGTAGTGCAGTGCAGTGCAGTGCAGTGCAGTCACATGGACAATGCAAGCAAGGGGGTGGGGGGGGGGGAGGAGTATGAGAGAGGAGACACAGTAAACTGCAAGTAAGAGGGTTGAGTGAGATATAATTAATGGGGGTAGAAATGATGATGGGTTTGGGTCCAGGGACCTCTTATTTTTTAATTGCCGGAATCCTTTGGATTTCGGCAATTATGTTGGTCGGTTGTGTGTGTCATTCTGTGTCTGTCTGTCTGTTTGTGTGTTTGTTTACCCTGTAGCAGCCACACCATTTCAGCGATCATGACAACACTGGGTACAGACGTTGGCCATGGTCCAACTTCGACACTTGTCGTTTTTGGTGAATCTCAGTCAAAGGTCAAGGTCACCGAAAAACCGAAATTCTTATTTTCGCAATAACGTCCGCTAAAATGGTCGTATCGACTTCAAACCAAATCCAAAATGTGCATTTTCCAATTCTGCATCCAACCATATGTCTCATTGGGGTGTCACACCAAGACACTTCTTAGGGTAAAATGTCAGGGGGGTCGGGTCAAAAATTCCAAATTGCGATTAAAAACACCATTTCAAGTCCGATTCACTTCCAAGTGATGATCATGACCAAAGTAAGTGCTATTGTTGTGGGGCCGAGTTTCGGTGGCGAGCACGACCGCGAGGTGCAGCAGTTGAGTCGGTTCCACCGAACACCCGGAATTTATAGGTAGTCACCCTGAATAACTCCGGAGTCGACGGGACCCTTATCGGACCGAAGATCGCCAATAGGTCGACCGCGTGGGATAGGGTCGTTTGCCAATTTCAATTTACCTAAATACTCACATCGTCCAAACTACTGGAGAAATTCACCCTCGACAGGAGCTGCGCGATACGGGCCGTTACTGAGCCTTACCTCGAGTGGAGAGTACCAGAATCCTGCTGGGCCGATTGCATGATTTCGGCAGCAATGAGGCCTCCTAGTTCCCGTTCAAAGCGTGGCAAACCAATGATAGAAACACCGACACGAGCTGGGACATTCAACAATCGGGGTATTTATTAACAATAGGGGGAAGGGAACGCACAAAGAGCAGAGCTATCACAACTATAAGGAATGAAAATTTACACACAAGCACTTATACAGTTGCTACTTAAAGACGGGCACACACACACACACACACACACACACACACACACACACACACACACACACACACACACACACACACGGACCCCTTCGGGTCTTTATTGAAGGCTTCCAACTCGAGGACAGGTGAGCTGGAGACCAGAGCTTGTGCTTGGACCTGTCCACCTCGTGTGGTCTTCGACGATCCGGCTCGGCGGGACTCAAACTCGCAACACGATTCCGCTCCAAGCACCAGGTACCGCGCTCTCCAACCGGCCACGCACCAATCGACCAAGACCAAGGAGAAGATCAGAGACGACGATGACCCAGCGATGACGACGACCACGACCACCATGACCACGACCACCAAGACCACCAAGACCACCAAGACCACCACGACGACGACCACCCGCTCCCAGCCTGGCGTTCCTTTTATTCCTTTTTCCTCCGGGGTGAGAAAATCGCCATCTGAGGCGCTCTCCACCCTCATTGGACGGGGTGTCGTGGGAAAGTCACTCTCTGTGGCAATCTCAACCCCATTGGCTGGGGTGCCGTGGGAATGTCACCCTCTGTGGTGTGATTGGACAAGGGGCACGCCCCTGCCTTCCTGGGCGGAGTCTCGATCTGAGGTGATGGAAATCTCCGCCCACGTACGTGGCCAAACGCACATGGGCAATGGCGTCGGTGTGTGAAGTGAAGGAGATTTGTTGTAAACGAAACTCCGCAGTGCACACACGTAATTCCCGTTAGATACAGGTAGGGGACTCTATCTATATACACATACTGATTGAGATAACTAAGCTTCGGGGACCTGAATGTTGTGTGCTCATGGCTGCCAGATTCGTAACACGATAACTCATGAAACAGTAGCACTATCGATTTATAAGAACCAAATTGATTTCCAGGTTTTTATTTTTCCCGAGATCATAGAGATATGACAGTTATCCCGGCAATTCCTTACTCAACGAGCAATTTCATTTGTTAATTGCCGGAATCCTTTGGATTTCGGCAATTATGTTGGTTGGTTGTGTGTGTCATTCTGTGTGTCTGTGTGTCTTTCTGTCTGTCTGTCTGTCTGTGTGTTTGTTTACCCTGTAGCAGCCACACCGTTTCAGCGATCATGACCAAACTGGGTACAGACGTCAGCCATGGTCCAACTTAGACACTTGTCGTTTTTGGTGAATCTAGGTCAAAGGTCAAGGTCAAGGTCACTGAAAACTGAAATTCTTATTTTCGCAATAACGTCCGCTAAAATTGTCGTATCGACTTCAAACCAAATCCAAAATGTGCATCTTCCAAAACTGCATCCAACCATATGTCTCATTGGGGTGTCACACCATCACCCTTCTTAGCGGTCGGGGGTCGAATGTCGGGGGGGGTCGGGTCAAAACTTTCAAATTCCAATAACAACGCCATTTCAAGTCCGATTGACTTCCAAGTTATGATCATAACCAAACTAAGTGCTACAACTCATTAAACAGTAGCACTATCGACTTATAAGAACCAAATTGATTTCCAAGTTTTTGTTTTTTTCAGAGATCATGGAGATATGACAAAGTTATTCCGGCAATTCCTTGCTCAACGAGCAATTTCTTTTGTTTGTTTGTCTCTCTGTCTGTGTGCAGGATATCTCATAAAGTTGTAGATGGATACGGATGAAATTTTGTGGACATGGTGGGTGCGTGACAATGACGAACTGATTTGATTTTGGTGAAGATCCGTATTCGGGTCCAGATCTGATAAGTTTTTTTAAAAGTGATTCTTCACTACTGAGAGATGGGGCTCAAAAACGATTATATAGCATATTTCAAAAATGTATTGTGCCCGATGTGTTCTTGTGGATCAGGCATGATGGGGTGGATGTGTGCACTCTACTGAGTGCCCTTCTCGTTCTTTATGAAACAACTTCGGCACAATTAGGATTCGGTCAGAATTTTTTTTTTGACTTTGTTCTCGGTCGTCTCTCTAAAAACCACCATTTTGTATGTAACATTTATATTTGAATTGCTTATGGTGAAACTGATGGCTTAGGTTTGTGTACTGTAATCATGATGATGTATTCTTAATTAGTAATTTGGTTAATTGATTTTAAGACTTTCCAGAACATTAACGATATTACATTTCATCTCGAGTATTTTCTTTTCATATATTTTATGGTCTTTACATTCATAGAAAAGGCAACAAGCTGCAGAAAGCTCCATCGGTTCACTTTATTGATGCTATCCTTGGCAGCCTCTTATGTTTATTGGTGGGAGTCACTTCTTCTGAGCTTGTACTCAAAGCACTGGCATTGTAGACAACCATCACAGAATTTGTTCTCATGTCGACTTGATAACACTGTGCTTATTGAATGCAGTCCACTTTGCCTGTATGGGGAGAGATTTGTGCGTTTATTTTCACGAGCTCTCTTGTGGCGACACTCCCAACGGACAATTCAGTGATTTTCAGCACCATATGTCCCACTCGCAATAAGGTTGATTTGTTTACGGTTTTCCAAGCCTGTTCTTCTGGTTCACCATTCAAGCTGTTTTCATGAATAATCATTAACGAAATTCCTCATGATGATTGCTCTCCAGCAATATTGTTATGAATCTGGAAGCCATGAGCACTCAACATACAGGTCCTATAGCTCAGTTATTTTGCTAAGTAAATGTGGATAGATAGCTTCCTTTCCCTTGTTTAATGGGTAATTAAATGTACATGCGCTGTGTTATTTTTATAGATAGGATTTTTACACTTGTAACAAGGACAACAACGCCATCTTCACTTTCACACGACAACGCTCTGCTCGCCGCGTCCTTCGCACGTTTCCAACTCAACACGATCGCCATTAAGCACGCGGCCAGAGGTGAGGAGGTGGGCGGAGCCACCAACGCCTTTGCTCGGAACTCTGCCCAGAAGGGTGAGAGTTGCCCCACCTACCGTGCGCCTGTCCAATGGAGGGCGGCCAGGGAATCGCGTGATGGTTCCGGCCAATCAAGAGGCGAGTGGTCAGGAGAAGAGGCCCCTCCTTCCGAGAGAGAAAAGGTTGGTGATTTTGGATGAACGGGGGAGATTAATCTCGTCCTGTCGCCGGCGTCTGTCTCATCTCGTCCCGTCGCTGGAGTCTGGTTCTCCGTCAGCTCGAGCGCGTGGTCTGCTTGAGCGCGGAACGCATCGCTCGACGCTTCTGGTCTCGTGTCGTTGCTGGCGCTGGCCTGGTCGCATCTCGATGCAGTTGGTCTCGTCCTGGTTCGCTCGTCTCGTCGAAGATCACACGAGGCGGGAAGGTCCCTTTCATTTATTTTGGGTGTGCGTCTGTCTGTGGGCCCGTCTTTAAGTAGGAATTGGATAAGTGCTTTTGCTGTACATTATTTGCCTTGCTTTAGTCGGTTTAACTCTGCTCTTATGTGTTCCTTCCCCACCTATTGTAAATAAATATCTATGTGTTAAATGTATCAGCTCGTTTCTGTGTTTCTTTCATTGGCTTAGCACGGTGCGTGTTGGGAAATTGGGAAATGGTAAATTGTGCATTTGGACCGACGGGTCTTGGGAACCATCCGCTCGGGTGACGCACGGTTCGAGCACGATAACGGCTCATTCCGCTCGAGGCCTGCCGAGGGTGTGAAATCCCTGGTAGCTTTGCCGTGTGGATACTTAGGTATATTGAAGTTGGCAATTAACCCTATTCCACGTGGCCAAATTATTGGCGATTCACGGTCCTGTAAGGTACCCGTGCGTTCCGGAGTTCTCCGAGGAGCACTATCTAAATTCCGGGTGTTCGGTGGAGCCGACTCGACTGCTCCACTAAGCGGTCTTGTGTATGTATATGTGTGTGTGTATATATATATATATATATATATATATATATATATATATATATATATATATATATATATATATATATATATATATGTATGTTGTTCGTCTTTCGGCTGCTCCCGTTAGGGGTCGCCACAGCGGATCATCCGTTGTGATCCGCATAGTGATTTTTGGCACAGGTTTTACGCCGGATGCCCTTCCTGACGCAACCCTGGTCGCCTCTTACGACACAGGGATAAGGATTGGGTTTCGCCATGATTCCGGGCTGCTCTACACCCTCTCATAGCATGGCCCAGCACAGAGCTCCCATCCTCGAGCGATCCTCCAAGCCAAGCCTCCAAGTAGCCGGATTACAGGCGCACGCCACTACGCCCGGTTGTTGTTTGTCTTTCGGCTGCCCCCGTTAGGGGTCGCTACAGCGGATCATCCGTTATGGTCTGCATACTGATTTGGCACAGGTTTTACGCCGGATGCCCTTCCTGACGCAACCCTGGTCGCCTCTTACGACACAGGGATAAGGATTGGGTTTCGCCATGATTCCGGGCTGCTCTACACCCTCTCATAGCATGGCCCAGCGCAGAGCTCCCATCCTCGAGCGATCCTCCAACCCAAGTCTCCAAGTAGCCGGATTACAGGCGCACGCCACTACGCCCAGTTGTTGTTTGTCTTTCGGCTGCCCCCGTTAGGGGTCGCTACAGCGGATCATCCGTTATGGTCTGCATACTGATTTGGCACAGGTTTTACGCCGGATGCCCTTCCTGACGCAACCCTGGTCGCCTCTTACGACAAAGGGATAATGATTGGGTTTCGCCATGATTCCGGGCTGCCCTACACCCTCTCATATCGCGGCCCAGCGCAGAGCTCCCGTCCTCAAGCGATCCTCCAACCCAAGCCTCCGAGTCGCCGGATTCCAGGCGCACGCCACTACGCCCGGTTAAATATATATATATATATATATATATATATATATATATATATATATATATATATATATATATATATATATATATATATATATATATATATATATATATATACATATAGTGTTACGGTTGTGGAAATTCACAGAACACCATTCAGGTTCCCCGAAGATCAGTTATGTCGATAAGTGTGTGTCCAGGTTAGATTTCCCCACCGATGTATAATGGGAATTATTCGTGTGCCGGGCTGTGAACCTTTGAGGTAGTGTTATTCTTTCTTATCTTTATTTTAAACAACATCTCCTCACCACCTTCTCTACAACCACCAACATCTCAAACACCAATCTCCACAACCAAACGAACTTCTCCTCACCATCATCTCCATAAGCAACATCATCACAAACAACATCTCAACAACCGCCGACATCTCCACGGCGCCGCCATCTTTTTACCAACAAACAACATCTCCACAAACGAACTTGATGGCATCCTCGCAGCGGTAAAGTGATTTCAAGCACGGCCGCGCATGACTTGCAAAACGGATCAAAACGACGAAAGGGGTGGAGCCAGCCGGGGGTGAAAGTTCAAAGGTGAAAGAAGGGAGGGCGCAGATTTTGGGCGATGAAGCCCAGAGCGACCCCTCCCCTCGGGGCTATAAAAAGGCGCGTTTCGACGCCGAGAAGGAGTCGGTCGGTGGAGGCAGTCAAGTTGGTGAGTCCAAACGGTGGTTGTTGATCGGAGGAGTTGAGTTCGTTCATCGTCGGAGCCAGCCAAGTCACTAAGTGGTTGGTCGTTGGGGGTTGGTGGAGTCCAGTCGAGTTCAGGCTTGAAAGGAGTTGGTGAGTCCAGTCAAGGACTCGGTCGGAGGAGTGAAGTTCGTTCGTCGTTGGAGCCGGAGAGAAGTCGCCAACCGGAGAGAAGTCGCCAGCAAGCTACATAACGGTCCGAGCGACCAGGCCGCACTGCTAGACCCTGGACCAACCAAGCCACCGTTACAACAGCTGCCGCTTTGACAACAGAGACATATGGAGGGTCGCCGACAAAAAGACCATCGAGTCGCCTCGAGGGCGACAAAGGTAACCTGCACGGCCTCGCGGAGCTCCTTTGGTCATCCCAGCTCCGAGGAACATTAAAGGCTTACGGGCCCAGTTCTATATTTCTTTTCTGGGGTTTTTGCATGAAAGTCTGTGGCACCTTGTCTGTAAGTAGAATTGTTTTAAGTGCATGTACGTAATACATAGATATCGGCTGTAGGTTTTTACTCGTGTCTTGTCCCCTACCCCCATTCATTCATTGCATACGTGTAAAAATAAATGTCCCCATTGTTGAAATGTCACCTGCTCGTTGCGTGCTTTCCTGCCATTGACTGCCATAATTGCGTTCGGAATAAATAGCTGGCTGATTAATAGCCGATAAAACGTACATCTGGTCCGACGGGGCTTGGCGATATAAAACCGCTCGGCAATCGCAAACAGAACAAGCTGCTTAAAGCGGCTCGTTTTCGTGCAGGCTCTGTTGAGGTGTAAATCCCCGGCATTTCTGTCTGCGCGAATAATTAGGTACATCGACAATTCGGCGATCGACCCTGTAGCGCATGGACAGAAGAGTTGGCTGGTTTATGGTGTGGTTCACAACACCCGTAGCTGGGTTTGGGCGTTGATCCGAAAAGCTGCGATGAGATTGCTCGTCCGGTGGGCGCGCGTGGCCACAATTTATCTCAAGGCGGTCGCCCGCACGCCTGGCAGGTGAAAATCCACAACAATATATATAAAAAAAAAATATATATATATATATATATATATATATTATAGTTGTGGTTCTGCAAAACTGCATGCCTCCAAGGCAATGGCACCCAACATATACAGTGATCCCCAGGCAGTTATTTAGTTAGTCTTCGTGCAGTTAGACCTTTCCCTCATGTCTAGGGGGTTAATGGGACGGAGTGCGTTGAGTGGGTCTCATAGCTAATCTAATAGTTATTACGGGTTTGCTGGCCAGGTAACGAGTGGCTCCTTGGACCCACTTCCTGACCTTTGACTCTGAAGCCGATGAGCCGCAGATCACCACAGACACCGTCTGAGACTATTAATTTAGGTAGGGTCCTCGTGTACAATTTAGGATGTGTCCTGCAGAATGGGGAAACTCCTGTTAGGCATATATACTTTTTTCAGGAAGTAATTTGCAAACCTCACCCACCCAGGGGTTTGGTACTCTGCTCGTATATACATACCATTCCTTTCATGCCATAATGGCACATAGGGCTACTGAGGCAGTTTTATTGGCAAGGAGTACAGTCCTGGACGGGTCGCCACTCTGACGCAGGTTATCCTGAATGGTTATTACACCAGTACAGTGGTACTCATTTTGCCGACCTTGGAAGGATGACAGGTGGAGTCAACCCCACCTGGTGTTAATTCAACAGCCAACAGGGGCTCAAACTCAGGGCCTTTTCAACTGTAATACTGTGTGCATGCGTGTTCGTTCTGTGGTAATGTATTTTTGGCAATGTACAGATTGGCCCTTCGAGCTATAAATTTCCAATGTCCTTTATTTTCCTTGGATACATACCAATGATCAATTTTGCAATCAATGACTGAGTTAGTTTGACTTGAGTGTCAAAGAGTGTTATCAGTGGGTGTTGAACAGTGCCTAAGGTTCCATAAAAATAGTTCATCTGTTTGAGTTAATCAACCATTTGAGCTTAAGAAGTGGATGGCTTAAATGTCAGATATATCTGGTATTTGGGTGTTGAAGCGGTTGTTGCATTTTTCCCACATTTCAACAGGAAACCCTTGCTCCTTCACTTGGCTTGCAGTGTATGCAATGGAAATGGCCTGCACATGACTGCTTCCTAAGCCCCTTTGTGACTGAACCCAAATGATTGTTTTGGAGTATAAACCCAAAAGTTGTCTCCTACTTTTTAATCTCTATTTATTTCTGTTGTAAGATTGTTCGTGGCTTTGCACTTTATGGACAACATTTTTTGTGTCCATCCAAAGTTCCCCCTGAGTACTTTGAAAGAACAATGTTGAAGTGTAGATCCACAACCCCTCTTGGCCATTCAACCAGATCACTCCCTGAGTCATGAGTGAGCTTTTTTCACATTATGTGTTTATTTTTGATTCGATGGTGACATGCTACCCGAAGACTGTTTCAGAAGCTTATAAATGTAATCCTTCATCCTTCAGCCAGATTTTAACCTGCAACCATGAAGATTTAATCCAATGTCTTCTCACCACAAGGCCACTGTAGCAGCATCAATCAAAAGAAAACTCTAGAATTTTTGTGAAAAAGCTTATACAAAGTATAAGTACAGCAGTATAAACCCATCGTTTTGAAGAATTTCAATACTGCTGAAGTAAGATGGTTTGAGGGAGTTTATATCAAGCATTACACGATGATCAACCATGCTAAACCTGAGATTTGTTTTGGTCAGGATTGTGCTTGAGGCGGGGTTTGGGGGGCGGTGGAGGAACCCATATGAAAAAGCATAATAGTGTTGCTACGGTATTTTGGCCTGCACTGCAGTATTATCAGTTGACCTCAGTGAAATGATCACATCTTGTTTTGTTGACGTTCTAATCGATATAAGCACATCGATGCACCATGCAATCGAGGGCTGGCAGGATGGCCTAGAGGTACGCGCACTCTCCTGTCAGCTGTCTATCCTGGGTTGGAATCCCGACCCAGCTATAAATTGTCATCTGGTGTTTCACAGGCAGGGTGATCGATTCATCGATGTCTGTGTGCACCATCATTCGGATGGACGTTAAACTGGGCGTTCCGTGTGTGTGTGTGTGTGTGTGTGTGTGTGTGTGTGTGTGTGTGTGTGTGTGTGTGTGTGTGTGTGTGTGTGTGTGTGTGTGTGTGTGTGTGTGTGTGTGTGTGTGTGTCTTCACGAAGAGTAGCCGAGGTATTGCCAGCACCCTGAACAAATTACAAATTCCTGCCTGTGCCTTATTTGAATGTTCGGCCTGGCCAGCTGGTTCTTGAAAGACTTGGGCCAAGTTTCCCATGGCTAACCCCACAAGAACTTGGGAATAATTGTGGCCGTGAAAGAAAAAAGACACCATGCAATACATGTTTGGAAGTGAAAATCTCATTTTCCAGCTCATTTTCACGTTTCTGTTGCAATTGGATGCATTTCCAACTCGGTTACATACACACACATTGCAGTTACTTGTGGAGGAGAGAGACAGAGAGAGAGAGAGACAGAGAGAGAGAGAGAAGAGAGAAGAGAGGAGAGAGGAGAGAGGAGAGAGAAGAGAGGAGAGAGGAGAGAGGAGAGAGGGGAGAGGAGAGAGGAGAGAGGAGAGAGGAGAGAGGAGAGAGGAGAGAGGAGAGAGGAGAGAGGAGAGAGCAGAGAGGAGAGAGGAGAGAGGAGAGAGGAGAGAGGAGAGAGGAGAGAGGAGAGAGGAGAGAGAGGAGAGAGGAGAGAGGAGAGAGGAGAGAGGAGAGAGAGAGAAAATTTAACAATGTATCTTGTTGTGTTGAGTCTTGTTTTTTGAATAACAGAGTCTTGTTGTGCTTTATACATTACAGTAGTTCTGAGAAGGAAAGTAGATCTGCACATGGACTCTGCTTGACACAGACCCATTACAATTGCCTCTCCCCCCCCTCCCCCCAGTACAGGTTCTGATCATTTTTACATGGTTCACTGATGTTATTGCAGTACCAGTTTAAAAACTGGATTATTACTATTGTGCTTTTTGTTGTTGCTGTTGCGGCAGTTCATGTTTTTTCCTTGGACTATTTCACACCACTCGTTATCTTCAGGAAAATGTCCTTGTATGTTTGCCCACTATCAACACGGAAAGTGTGCTACCTTGCCTCGATCTGTGTCAATAGAGATCTGCCAAAAGTAAAGAAGAAGAAAAAAACAAAACAAACTGTCCCCATCAATATCTGGGGTAAAATGAAATTTCTATAATGGAGCATGTGGCTGCTGGTTTGTGTTGTCAAGGGGTGGGTGCAGGTGTGGTCGGGCTCGGCCATGCCGCTGGATGCAGGACACCACTGGAGGTTAGAGCAGGAATTTTGAATCGGAATTGGTTTTGAGTGCTGCCGATAGCTCGCCTTCTCTTCACAAAGGACATTGTGGAATCTATGACCTCCACCAACCAATGCTTGCAGATGTGATGCCAAGTTTAATGTCTGAGGGATGTCACATGCATTGATGTTTCACCCTGCCTGTGAAACACCAGAATGACAGTGTACAGCTGGGCCAAGATTCAAACCCAGGCCATATGGCTCAGAGTAATATGTTCACACCTTTAGGCCATCCTGCCAAACCCAGTGCAAAATGAAACGAATCGTTACTAGTTGATGGTACTGTCTCTCATCTTTAGCTGCTTGATTAGCAATCAAGTTTCTTGTGTGGCTGCTGAACTCATGTGTTGAGCTTCTCCTTGTACTGCAACTTAAACGTAGAGGCCAAGCCTGTCTCGATACATGTCTTCCGTACCTTTGACATGTTTTGCGACTGAGCACTGTTTGCCAGGCTTTTTGCTAATGCATTTTATGATCCCACACTAGTCACTTGCCAGCTTCCTGAGTAGGTTCAAGCAGCACATAGCTCTTTGTCACTGAAAGCGCTTTTACATAAGTAGGTATTAAAAAAGAAGAAATTGCCACTTTAGGGTTGTCTTCGAACTTCAAATGGATCATAATCTTATGGGTCATGACATTCGATGCAGGAATCGAAAAGTTTTTCTTTGTTTGTTTCTGTTTTGTTTTATTTATTTTTATTCTATTAAAAAAAAACAAAAACCCCAAAAAAAACACCTAACTATTCTCTGGAGTTGTGTTGATCTGGAACTTGTACGTCATCATCATGATCTACAATGAGGCCATTTTATCAGCTTTTTAAAAGCAGAATGATTGAACAATGCAAGCTTTGAACTGTGAAATAGGCTTGGTTGAGTCGAGGGAAGATGGAATTATTAATTGTTATTCTTTTGTGTGCAGCACAAGGCTGTGGGGTATCATCATTGGCTGAGGGTGTGACTGTGCCCCTGATGGCACTGGAGGTTAGGGCAGGAATTTGGAATTTGTTCAGGATGTCAGGCGATGGCTTACCTACTCTTTGTGAAAGACACCGAGCTTAACGTGTGATCTTTAACGTCCACTAACTAATGTCAGCGAACAGGACACCAGTTTGACGTCCATCCGAAGGACGGCACACACATTGATTTACCCTGCCTGGATAGCAGATTATAGTTGGGCCGAGGTTCAAACCCAGACTGGACAGCTTGGAGGTGAGTGTGTGTCCCTCTAGGCTAGGCCATCCTGTTAGGGAGGGCTCTGTTTCTTCTTCTGAAACCTGCTTATGGAGAAAACAGCATGCATACATGCACGCACACACACACTTCATTTGCATTTGCACCAGCATTAAAGAAAGCTTTCCCAAAAAACCATTTCTCAGCATCACTCGACATTGCACGATTTGCAGAAACGAGCAGCAATACACGACTCTCAAGAAATTTGATCAATGATCTTGCTTTAAAATACAAATATAAAAACCTGTTTTTGCTGCTATGTAGCTATTTTCATTTCTGCCTCACTGCTTCCATTCGTTAAAAATAATTGGGAGGTGGATAGATATTCTCATAGT
>NC_140961.1:38601567-38626567 GCF_056783735.1 Eptatretus burgeri
ACATAGATTTCCTCGTTTAATTTGGATGGAGTTTCGTGCTGGTGGATCCCTTCTGGTAAAGTGATGGTGTCCGGTTTATTTTCAACAGGGTATCTCCATCTCCAATGTTCATGAGGAGGTCAACGTAATTAGCAACGGTGGGGTCGTTTGTAAGCTGTGCTCGTATGTTGTTGTGCAGTCGGTACGTTGTAATGTTGTGCCTTAACGGCGATCGCTTCAGTGTCGCATTGACTATGTTTGCACGTGTTCCTTGCTTCACAACGGGTAGTATTTGGCAGAAGTCTCCACAGAACATTACCGGGATGCCACCAAATGGTGTTGAATTTCCACAAATATCCTGCTGGGTCCTATCAATCACTTCATACATGGCCCTGTGTGTCATCGGAGCCTCGTCCACAAAAATTGCTTTGGCTTCGTTCATCACTCTAGCGATTGCTGTCCCTTTTTTCATAGAGCAGGTTGGTGTATCTTGTTTGTGAGCATTCAGGGGTACTTTGAAGGCGGAATGTAGAGTACGTCCCCCTGTTAGTAAAGTTGCGGCTATACCACTCGATGCTGTAGCAATCGTGATATGGCCATTCGATCTGATCTTTGCGAGAATTAAATTCAATAGGAACGTTTTCCCTGTCCCTCCAGGAGCATCAACAAAGGTGTTACCGCAGCGCTGTGTGTTTACTTTGTCGAGAAATAGTGCATATATTTCTCTCTGATTTGCTGTCAGCTGATGCTCGTGGTTGTTGATGCACTGGTTTTGTTCACATACGTCAAAATTTGCCTACCGAACGTACTCCTGTGCGTGGTTTGCGGTCGGTATACGGTCAATGACAGGAAGGTTGTAGTTATCCAGAGTTTGACCTCCTTGTGTGAGGATGTGGTCTTAAATTTCCATCAAGCAAAGATTGTACATTTCCCCTGCGCGGTCGTCGTCAACATGAACGTTGTGGCGATGGAAAAAATCCTCTGCTAACGCAGCTTTATGATCATTCCAGAGTGCGAGTGGGTTACTTGGTTCACAAAAAATCAACAGGACAATGAATAATTTCAGAAGACTTTGTGGGCTTTGTCCAATAGTTTCCTCTCGCAAGGCATTATGTAGATGGTTGTCATCCTCTGCAAGTCCCTTCACCAGACATGCCTCTCGAAAAGTTGGTTGGATTACACATTCATGACTCCTGAGATCTAAAAAATGATGTCGGACCATGTTCCTGGTGAAGCAGCATGCGTAAAAAATATCACTCTGATTGTTTTGGATTGACCGTGTAAACTCTACCGATAGCAGGGCTTCTGAATACACCAGGGAATTGTGGTTCTGGAGTTCCTCTCTTGTGTCGATTCCACTTTTTGTTGCAAGAATCCCATGTGTAATACTCTGGAACTTCCTGATAAGTGAGTGTTTTCGCTAATTCATCCGTACGGCAAATGGTGAAGAATTCTGTCAGAGTTGTCTTTGGTGGTCCCGCTCTGGCGTGGGCATCAGCATTGCTTTTGTCAAAGTACACTCGCTGGCCATTCTCCAGGTGGATAGCCAGCAGCATCACTGGTGGATAGTGTTCATGCATCGGGAAGCCCAAGATTTGGTGTGCAGCTTCCATGGCACCCACAAACCTGGCTTCTTGATATTGTTGTATTTCATCATTATTTTGTCCACCTTCAATAGTGAAGATTGCTTGGTCACTTCCCTTGTTTACATACTTCAGCACATATTTCACACTTTTGACTGAAGTACAAATTTCAACGTTCATGTGGCACTTCATTTGTTTTAAAAGCCAAAGGTTGTGAGGTACAACCCACCGATTGTCTATAACGTGCTCGATACGCTGTCCATTTACAATCTTGGTGATTGCGACTACATTCCCTCCGTCCTTTGGGGTGCGCCTGCGGTACTTGGGATAGCTATCTTGCCTTTGTTCCGTCACTTCCATAAAATCCTTCAAAAACATTTTTGAGCAGGATCCGTCCTCCATACATGGACTGTTTCTGTAGAAAGGGCCGCATGGTCCATGGATCATGTTGCATTTCACCAGTTCGTGCAGTTGAAGTTCCGAATCCGGACATGGTATTTCCACAGATATGACTTTATCAATATCGTCGGGTCTGATTTTGCTTCCTGGGGACAGCCAGAGTAGTATGTGCACATGAGGGAGCCCTCTTTTCTGGAATTCGATAGAATACAGCCATGCCAGCAAGTCACCAAAAGCTCCATTCTTCAACAGATCCATCAGTTTCTTCAATTTCAAATGAAAAACACGACAGACGATATCTGGCCGGTTTGATGCCGTTTGTTTCGGTAGAAGATTTTCTGTAATTTCTGACCATTTCGGATTAGTAGTAGAGGTTATGAACATATCTGGTCTGCCATACTTCCGCACGTATGCGATGGCATCTTTGGTGCGCTCGTGCATATAGCATGGACCACCCGTGAATGTAGATGGTAACACGATCCTTTGCCCCACGTTCCGCGGATCACAGTCGTTGTTAAATATAGTGTCTCTGAAGTTTTGGTAGCTGTCCGCTCTTAGAGCTTTCTGTTCCCGTCTGTGAAAATGTAATCGTTCTGTTTTTTCTTGCAGTACATGTCAACTAAAAATTGCTGGAACAGTCTGCGGCACAGTAACAAATGATTAGTCCGTTGACACATGATATGGTATGCGTAAAACTGCGTTTGCGTTATTTTGCGTGCATCGGCTGACTGCAAATATACGCTCCATCCGTCTGTGCCATAAGGAAACAGGATTGGGTACTGCAGTGTCGTACGCATGGTGTAATTCTGATATATGCTGTAATGCTCCATCACGCTGGGGTAACGCAATATCTCTGGTCGCAGTTGGTTCGTTCGGCATTAGTATGCCTTCTTCATCACCGGATGGTGCGTTGTAACGGCGAGGATGTTGTGTGGCCGGCTGCTTGTTTTCGTGGATGACAACTCTCAGATCTTCTCTTCCGTCTTGGTTCATGCTTTCAACAGCCGTTTTCAGGTTTCTGATGTATTTGTTGTTCTCAAGCAATAACTCTGTGAGCTTCGTTACGATGTGTGGTGTCATACCAGTACCGATGGCCAAACGTGCTTCATTTTCGGCTCGTCTGCTGTCAATGAAATATATTTGCAGAAACTGTCAAGGCGTATTGTATGGCGGATTGAGACTTCCAATTTTGTGACACACTTGACTTTGGACAGTAAAATTGGGTTCCCATCTATGAATCTGTTGTCTCGTGCAGCAAAAGCTCGTAATTTGAAATGCGCTATTATAAAGACGTACGTTCTGAAGGAAATGGTTGGAATCATTATTTATACCATTGAGCAGTGACAGCAGATATTGAGCTGGCATTGGGAATAAATCCAATTGGATTTTTCCACTTGCACAGCAAAATCCTGGTGGCTCGCCAGCGAATTTTTTTGCCTCAGTAGTTACATGCTATTTCCATTTCTCCAATATCTGTTTCAAGGAAGAACACATATTCATAATTCGTGTAGGCTCGTGGGACCGCTGGCAACTGCAGCTGTCGTCTTGCGTTCTTTTGTGCACGGACTTCTGGTAATCGCTGGGAAATTCTTCTTCGTTTTGGTGTTCTCGGCATGTTACCACCTGGAAACGTATAAAAGTGATTAGTAATGTGTGTTTCAATGAACGGATTTTAGTTCTTGGAATATATAGCCCCCCAGATTATGTTGGGTGCATGGCCTTTTCATGCACGTGCATGGCCTGAATGATGGAGAATTACCAGTGCTGCAGTGGAATTTCCTTGTAATGCAGTGGGAATTCCAAGTACTGCAACAGGAGTACCAAGTGTTGCAGTTGAATTGCAAAGTGCTGCAGTGGGATTGCAAAGTGGGATTGCAAAGTACTGCAGTGGGTCTTCCAAGTACATAAAAGTGACTTACCGGAATGTCGTAAGATCTTGCAAGCTCACAAACTGATTTTCAGGTACAATCTCACTTGATGGTCAGCTAAAAAGGAGAGTGAATAACTTCACTTTTATTTTACATTATTTGGAGCAGGAAGACGATTTGGAGCAGGAAGACGGTAGCTGTATCATTTTTGCTCAGTTGTGACTGATGACTGAGTTGTGAGTCAGTGGATAAAGAAAAACAATCTTTGCTTGACAATTTGAGGATGGTAGTATAATTTGAGTCAATTAGACAATTTGAAGTTGATTACAGGCCGAAAGTGATTGGATCAGAAAAGTATGCTGGTAAGCAAACCACCTGCATCTTTCATTCTACTTTTCAAATGCAAACCTGCAAAACTACCGAATACAACACGGTGTCTTTTTGCACTGTTGACTTCAAATCAAGAGCAAACCTAACCTGCATCTTTTTTGCACTGTTCAAATGTTATGCAAATTTGCATCTTTGTTTACTTCCTTCTTAAGAGCATTGGGTGTGTCCTGCCCATTTTCACCCCCAAAATTCACAATAGATAATAGTTAGTTCATAACGAAAAGTACATCTCGCCACCTTCCCGAGAGTACATTAAATACCTGCCAATTTTCATGAGGATACGATTTGATTTGATGTCGCAAAACGGGAACAAAATTCGGCGTTTCATTGTATAGATGTGTGTATATATATATATATATATATATATATATATATATATATATATATATATATATATATATATATATATATATATATATATATATATATATACAGTAATCCCACGCTATATCGCGGTTCATCGTGAGTTTTCCCTTGGAACCTAACTAATTTTTTTTTCTGCGGATTCCCCTGGTATATCGTGGTAATAATATATAAAATATAAATTATTTAAGCAATAAATTATAACGCGTGGCGCTCGACCAGTCACACAACGCACAAGACAAAGTTTCGCTTGTGAACTTCGAATATTTTCTACGTTTTTTTTTTTTCTCCAAGCCCTACGATGCCGCCCAAACGCCCTGCACCTTCTAACGCTTCTGGCAAGGAACCGAAGCGCCAGAGGAAGGTCTTGACGCTCCAGGAGAAGGTCAAGGTGCTCGATATATGCTTCGGGAAGGAAAAAGGTTTGCCGCGGTTGGACGAGCACAACCAAACCGACCAGACCAGACAAGTCGATCTCCGGCACCTCAAACCCGATCACTGCCAAGGCAACCAGACCAGACGAGTCGATCTCCGGCACCTCAAACCCGATCATTGCCAAGCCGACCAGACCAAATGAGTCGATCTCGGGCACCTCGAACCCAATCATTGCCAAGCCGACCAGACCAGACAAGTCGATCTCCGGCACCTTGAACCCGATCATTGCCAAACCGACCAGACCAGGTAGTCGTCGATTTACGACCGCAATTGGTTCCGACCAATCGGTCGTAAGTCGACTTGGTCATCAGTCGAGCAACGTATATTTTACATACAAAAAAAAGAAGCTTTTTTTTTTGGGGCCACTTTACGTGGTTGTAAAGTGGTCGTAAAGTCGAACAGTCGTAAGTCGAATAGGTCGTAAGTCAACGACTACCTGTATAGGTATGTATGTATGTATGTATGTATGTATATTGTTGTGGATCTCGCCACTCCGGCATGCGGGCGACTGCGTTTAGCTAATTTGCAGCCGCACGCGCCCACAGAACGTGGCAATCCAGTCGCAGCTTTTCGGATCGATGCCGAAACCCAGCTACGGGTGTTGTTAACCACACCATAAATCAGCCAACTTTTCTGTCCACGCGCGACAGGATTGATCGCCGAATTGTTGATGTACTTATTATTATTGTTGATGTATTATTATTCGCGCAGACAGAAATGCCGGGGATTTACACCTCAACGGTTTGTTAGGAGTGATCAACCGCTTGGAGCAGCTCGTTCCGTTTGCGATTGCCGAGCGGTTTTATATCGCCAAGCCCCGTCAGACCCGATTATCTTATCGGTGTTAAAAACCAGCTAATATTCCGAACGCAATTACGGCAGTTCAATGGAGGAAGGGACGTAACGAGCAGGTAAATATTCAACAAAGGGGGACGTTTATTTCAATTGCATATATGCAAGCAAGGCAATGAATGCAGTGAATGGGTGGTTGGGGACAAGACATGATCAAGAAAACCCACAGCCGATCTATTTATTATGTACATGCACGTATAACAATTCACTACTTAAAGGACAAGGTGCCACAGACTTACATGCAAAAACCCCCAAAAAGACAGAAGAGAAACACTGGGCTCGTAAGCCTTTATGATTGCTCGGAGCCGGGATGACCGCGGGGACTCCGGGAGACCGTGCAGGTTACCTCGCCACCTTCGTGGTGACTCAATGGGTCCTTTTCGTCGGCGACCCTCCGTATGTCTCGGTTGTCCAAGCGGCAGCTGTTGTAATCGTGGTTCGGTTGGTCCAGGGACTAGCAGTCCGGCCTGGTTGATCAGGCCTGGCCGACGACGTTTCCGAGGAGCGAACGGGCCTTCCTCTTTTTGAGTTGATGCTCTTTAAGAGCCCGTTCACTCCTCAGCGTCGCTCGGACCGTTATGTAGCTAGCTGGCGATTTCTCTCCGGCTGCCACTCGACCAAACTCCGACCAACTCTGGCACTCACCACACCGACTCCTCTGCACTGGACTCCAAACTCCACAGGACTCCAAACTCCACAGGATTCCAAACTCCACTGCAGGCTCGACTCTCGGGACTGTAACGGCCCAGCCCAACTCTCCACACTCTCACACCCGAGGTTTCAGCCCGGCCTTTTACCGGGTTCGGGGGGGGGGGGCGCTTGGTCTTCCACCTTCGACCCTTCACCCCCGGCTGGCTCTGCCCCTTTCGTCGTTTTGATCCGTTTGCGGACGTGTTTGAGATCACTCTCACAACGCGGCCGTGTTTGAAAACACCCTGCCTCTGCCGAGGAAGCCATCGTGTTTGTCCTCGGAGATGTCGTTTGTTGGGGATGTTGGTGTTTGTGGAGATGACGTTTGTGGAGATGATGGTGAGGACTTGTTGTTTGTGGAGATGCTGGTGAGGACTTGTTTGTGGAGATGCTGGTGAGGACTTGTTGTTTGTTTTAAAATAAAGATAGAAAAAGAATAACGGCTAACTCAAAGATGCACAGCCCATTGTACATCGGTGGGGAAATCTAACCTGGACACACACTTATCGAAATAACTGACCTCTGGAGAACCTGACTGGTGATCTGTGAATTTCCACAACTGTAACAATATATAAATATATATATATATATATATATATATATATATATATATATATATATATATATATATATATATATATATATATATATATATATATATATATATATATATATATATATATAGGAATTTCAGTTTGTTTTATTAACTGCACTCGAAGCTACGACCTCCACCGACAGGATGACTTCGAAGTATGCGTACTCACTTCTAAGCTGTCTTGCCAGGTTTAAATCCTGGCCCAGCTATAAAATGTCATCCTGGTGTTTCACAGACTGGGTGAATCGTCATTGTGTGTTGTTCGTCTGATGGACGTTAAACTGGGCGTCTCGTCTTCTGACATGAGTTGATGAACGTTAAAGATCCCCACGGTGTCTATCATGAAGAGTGGGCGAGCTGCCGAGGAGCGAACGGGTGTGTCCTGATCCGTGGATCGCTGGCACCGTGGCCAAATTACAAATTCCTGCCTGAACCACTGCTGAGAAGGCAATGGCAAACCACTTGGTATAACGATAACCCTTGCTCAGGAAGCTGCTTTGTGGCACAGACATTCAGTATAAAGAGTGTGGTACATGAAATATCAAAAGTAATATCTGAATAGGGAAAGTGGAAAAAAAAAGAGAAATTAAATTGAAAGGAAATGAAAGCTGTTTAAAAAGGAGAGAGGGGAGAGAGGGACGAGGGGGACGAGAGGGACGGGGTTGGAAGGGGGAGAGGGAGAGGTAGATATAGATAGATAGGATTGGGGGGGGGGTGAGTAAGAAGTTTCCTTCTGTGTCTATCCTGACCACCCAATTCTTCTGTTCCCCGTTGTTTGTCCAATTCTCCCTCTCTTTTGCCCTTCAGCTCCACTGTTCGTGTCCCATCCCCTTCCACCCTCTCATTACTGTTCCTTTTGTCCTGTTATGTCATGATCCATTCAGTATTCCAGCTCTTCCACAAGCCTCGACTCTGTATAAAAAAACTTACAGTTGGCAACCATTGTGCAGGCTTCACCGGCTGAATGGTCTCTCTCTGTGTTGAAGTTCCTTGGAATTGAAGTCATCTATTATATATTGTGAACCATGGTGTCCGTGCATTCGTCTGTCTCCTGTTTACGGCAGCTGCTTCTCTTGCTGCATTGAAAAGCTCAGCATTCACTTTTGAAATTACGGACATGAGTAATGTTGATGCCAAATTTTATTTTGCCCTCTTTTTTTGACAAAATCTACCTCCCCCACCCGATGTTGCACTCCCATTTTGTGGTGGGTGGTATAAGTAGTTCAGAGCTTTGGCTCTGCATGAAACCAAGAGTGCAACACAATTGACCTTTTTAAAGTCCATGAAATATTATTTAAATTGATAGATTAACTTAAACTTTTCCCATCATTGGAGATGGAAATTTTTTGCTTGCTTTTCCCGTCACTTGGCATTTATTTATTCCTCGTATAAAAGTTTTTTTTAATTTATTTTATTTATTTTTATTTATAAAATGTATTTTTTATTATAAAATCCGAGTATAAAATTCCTCGTATAAATTTAAAATTTATTTATTCCTAGTATAAAATAAAATTTATTCCTAGTATTTATTCCTAGTGCTCTTCCTAGTGCATTGTCGTGTTCAGGCCGATTAAGAGCAGCCTGGAGAGATAGACAAACGGTTTTAACACGGACACGAACAGCCAAAATTCTTGGCGGTTACGACATGCGTGGGATGGAAGCTGGGAAGGCGCTTTACCAGAACGAAAGCACACGGGTTTATACTTGAACCCACAACAAATATACAAACACAAAGAAATTCGACAATAGTGATTTAATAACCACAAATCAAAAGGGTGATAATGAAAATAATTCAAAGCGGGAGGGAAGGAAAAGAAAGGTAAACTAAATCCTAATTTGAAACGTTTCCACTCAGTTACAAAAACAGACAAAGGGAAAAGATAAAGATAAAAGAAAATCCCCCCTTTATGTCGGTACTCAGCTTTGTGTCCAGAGATGTCCTTTTGGAATCTGGTGTTCATCAAACTGCGTAGCCACTGTGCAGGAAAATGTACCAAATTGGCGCCAAGTTGCTCTCCAGGGCCACGTACATCACGTAATTCGTGAGGATGGTCTTCAATGCCAGGAGCCCACAAACCGCCGTGTAGCTTCTGGTCCTTCACACACATCAAATGACACCGCCTTTCTCCTTGATCATACAACAAGGCCACTGCAGATGGCGAGACCCGGGCAGCTTTCCCGTCGTGCTGAGAGGAGATCAGCGGGGCCGACTGTCCTCTTCCAACTGTCCTCCTCTCTTGAACCTTCTCCTCTCTGATGTCACCCCGACCAATCATCAACCTCACGGGGCGTGGCCTGCTGGTTACGTTTCCTGGGAGGCGGGATTTAGCCTGTCAGTTGTTGTTCAAACGTTCTTTATGGTCAGGTCAGGTATGGGAGCATGTGCCAGAACAGCTCGTCGCTGCGTCCACTTTCCGCCGGTACTCCAAGGCCCTCCGTCTGGCCATCCCCCAGGCAGATGCCAGGCCCATCCCCATCGCCTTGAGATGATGGTCAACCTGCTGCAACCACGAGGCACGTGGTCGGCCCACTGGCCTCCTCCACTCATGAGACTCCCTCGCTGAGAGAATCTGGTGAGCAGGATCAGCGTCAGGAAAACAAGCCACATGTCCATACAGCCGCAACTGACGCTCACGGACTATGCAGGTAACAAATCTCATCCGAGTCTCTCTCAGCAACCGCTCTTTGGACACAAAATCCGACCAGCGATAGCCAAGGATTCTCCGAAGAGACCTGGTAGCAAAGGAATTAAGTGTCCGTCTCAGATCCTTGGTCAGAGTCCAAGTCTCGCATCCATAGAGCAAGACTGGAAGTACCAAGGACCTGAAGACTCGGACTTTCGTCCTCCCGCACAGGTACCGGCAGCACAACACCCCATGATCCAGTGAATCCATGACTCCCCAGGCCCAACCCAGACGTCTATTGACCTCTGACTCGCAGCCAGCAGAGACATGAATATCACCGCCAAGGTAAGTGAATCTCTCCACGACCTCAACATCCTCACCACAAACAGACACAGACAGGACAGCAGCATCCAAGATGTCACCGAAAGCCTGGATCTTAGTTTTGACCCAAGAAACCCGTAATCCCAGCGGCTACGACTCCTCATTCAGCACCTCGAGGGCCCCCAAAAGGATGTCTAAAGTCTCCGCAAAGATGACTGCATCATCTGCAAAATCAAGGTCCGAGATCTTGACATTCCCAAACGATGCACCGCAACTTGATCTCTCCGACATCCTCCCTAAAATCCAGTCCATACAAGTGCTGAAAAGTGTGGGGGCCAGTACACATCCCTGACGAACTCCAGTAACAACTGGAAATAAGTCAGAGATTGCACCACCACACTTCACAGCACTCTCAGTACCAGAGTAAAGTTTAGACATCAGATCGATCAGTTTTGGTGGCACCCCACGAAGACCAAGAATCCTCCAGAGGACATCCCGATTCACTGAATCGAATGCTTTACAGAGATCAACATAGGCTTTCCAGCAGCCCCTGCCGAAACTCTCGTCTGCGTTCGGTGAGGACACGAAGGGCAAGGATACGGTCAATCGTTGACCTCTTTGGTGTAAAGCCTGACTGCTGTGGATGCTGGTGCTCAAGCAGATGGTGGCGAACCCTATCAAGAATTATCCGAGCAAAGACCTTGCCCGGCACTGAGAGCAGCGTCACCCCTCGTAGTTGTTGCAGTCTTGGCGATCACCCTTCCCTTTCCAGAGAGGGACAACAAGGCCCCTCTTCCAGTCAGTTGGGATGATGCCTGTGTTCCAGGCAGAGCACAAAACTGCATGCAACGACACGAGTGCAGCATTTCCACCAGCCTTGAGAAGTTCGGCATGGATGCCACAGATCCCTGGAGCTTTGCCCCGTTTCAACTGGTTCACCGCAGCCCGTGTTTCCACAAGCGAAGGTGGACCACAGTTGATTCGAGGGTCAGCAACAGGGATTGTAACACCCTTGACGTCCAACTCGACAGCTGGGGGATCAGCCCGGTACAACCGCTCAAAGTAACCGGCCCAGCGGGCCTTCACTTCAGACTCCTCTGTCAAGAGCCTACCACTCTCTGCTCGAACTGCAGTGCTCCGAGGGATGGGCTTGGATGAACGTAATGCGCGAATTCCCCTGTAAGCGGGACGAGAATCACCTGTCCACAGGTGATGCTCTTCCCCCTCACAGATTCCTCGCACATAGGCCTCCTTGTCCACCCTCAGTGCATGTACAGTTTTACGCCTCAGCTCCCTGAACAGCTCAGCTCTGCCATTCAGCCTGGCCCTGCGACTGGTCAATGGTATCCAGTGTCCCTTGAGAGACAAAATTCTTCTTTGCCCTGTGGTGAGCTCCAAGACATCTACCGGCAACATCAAGGACGGTGGTCTTGAAGGCGCTCCACAACTCTTCACGACCCCCCAAAGCACCCAGACCCCCCCAAGTGTCCACTCAGCCTGTTCGCAAACCCCTCAGCTACTCTCTCATCCCTGAGCTTGCCAACATCCAGCCTCGGCTGGGATGGTACCATTCTCCAGGATTTAAGGTGCAGCTTTAGAGTTGCTACAACAAGCCTGTGGTCAGTATTGAGGAACTGAGCACTCCGGTAGACCCTGCAGTTCTGGATCATCCTCCAACGACCGTCAATGAGGACATGGTCGATCTCCTTTGCCACACCGCCAGCGTTGGAATACCAAGTCCAGCGATGAGCTTGTGGGCGCTGAAACCATGAACCAGCCACCCTAAGTCCATGACTTCTTGCAAAGTCAAGGAACTTAGTGCTATTCTGGTTCATAGTTCCATCCCTATCAGTTCCAGTCGATGCATTGAAATCCCCCAAGACTAGAAGTGTATCTCGTCTGGGGCACTGATCAACCACAGACTCGAGTGTGGCGTAGAATGCATCCTTCACGGTGAGATCACTCGCCTCAGTCGGAGCATAAACAGAGACCAGGGAAATGACACCTAAGGAGTGACGAATCCTTAATCTCATAATACGCTCGTTGACCGGTGTTACCTCAATTATCATTGGGGTCAGCTTATTGGACACAGCTACAGCAACGCCTTGGGTATGGTTACCATCAGAGCGACCAGACCAATAGTAGGTGTAACCACCCACCATTATCTCGCCGCAATCCGGTCTCCGAACCTCAGAGAGAGCTGCAATCCCGATGTCCAAACGCTTGAGCTCAGATGATAACAGAGACAGGTGATCATCCTCTCTTAGGGATAGGACATTCCAGGCACCCACCCGAAGGGACCGCCTCAGGTTAACCCAAGGAGACCGCTGTCTGGTGGACGACACCTCAGCACCACTCCGACACACTCTCCCGCAATCTGACCCAGGGATGTTACCCCGTGGTTTCCCTCCTATCATCAAAGATTGGGGGTCCCGAAGGCTTTGCCCCAATCCCATCATCCGGTGAGCTGCCCTGCGAAGGGAAGCTGCACAGGAGGTACTCCCACGGAGTGGGTTTTCAGATTTTTTTGCGTTTTTGTGTTTTGCGGAATGAAGGGTTTTACGGTGGCCGGAGTGCAAATCCTGCCACCAACCTCCTAATAAGAAGTAACCCAACTGCAGGAGGACGTCCGCAGACACAGTTGAGCACTAGATATGGATGGCCGTTGGCTCACAAGGAGCTCCTCCGCCCTTTGACAGGTTTTGTTTTTAATCCTGCTGGGTGTCCATATCCAAACACCCTCCTCACCAGAAAACCTGGTTGGGGAGACGGTTTTCGTCGCCGACAACCCGACCATGGAACAGGTTAGTACAGGTTTACATGGTACCTGTAGCAGGTCACAGATCGAACCTGACCTGACTTTATGGCCGGCCTTGTAAATGTAAAAATGTGGGAAAAGGTCACAGAGGGCAATCACATACTGGGAGAAACTGGCCTTGAACCACATCTAGTTAGCACAACACCCCCCACATGTGGTGACACATAACAAACGTAA
The DNA here is from genome assembly GCF_056783735.1 of Eptatretus burgeri. Classification (NCBI taxonomy): domain Eukaryota; kingdom Metazoa; phylum Chordata; class Myxini; order Myxiniformes; family Myxinidae; genus Eptatretus; species Eptatretus burgeri. The sequence goes on from NC_140961.1 coordinate 38,614,662, forward strand.
GCTGAGTTTTCCCTACTTAAGTTACATTGAGATTTCTCCTACTCGTCCACGGACCATGCTATACTATGCAATCCTATCTTTTCTCTGGAATTCCTCCATCTACCCCAACAAACGTAACAATAATATACAATCTATATATTAATACTGAAGGACCAATTTTGTGCTCCTCCTCGCGGTTGCGTCACGTTTTTCTCGGTACTGTGACCTCTCGGTACGGGGCCCTGGGGGCAAGTGGGGCGGGGGATCAAGAGACGGGGGGAGGGGGAGTGAAGAGGCGGGGGCAGGGCCGGGGTAATTAAATTTTTGGGTGGGGGTAAGCAAATTAAAGGTGGGGGGAATGGGGGAGGGGCAGGGGATGAGTAGGCAGGGGCAAGCACGCCCTGTCCAGTCCATGTCCCTCGAGTATGGGTGAGCTGGTGAGGGTGGTTGAATGAACGGAATCCTCCGTCTGTGACAGGATTTCGGCTAGTCTATATATTAATACTGAAGGACCAATTTTGTGCTCCTCCTAGCGGTCGAGTGACGTTTTTCTCGGTACTGTGACCTGGACTGAAAGAAGCTTCGTACCTGTAAGAGTGCGTCGCACATAGTGGCAATAGTCAACTTTCAACTGTGAAGCAGAATAAACACTTTTCGTTTTACATTCCTTTACATGGCAACGTGTGATGTCACCGCTGAGAGGCGTCAGGACGTCATGACATCATCGGTCATTCGCTGATGTCACCACGTCTGCCGTCGACAGACTGTTACCGCTGAGAGGTGTAATTCCACTCCTCGAAAATAGCGTCTGCAATGTAAAACCCTCTTCTGCACATGCTGACTACCTCAGAATGTGAATTTGACACAAAAAATGTAACAAGAAACATTGTATCTCTATATTAATACTGAAGGACCAATTTTGTGCTACTCCTCGCGGTCGCGTCACGTTTTTCTCGGTACTGTGACCTGAGAAGTTTTGACATGGTGTACGTCAAAGTAGACACGTGCACAAATCAGGGGACTTCTTCACAAGGAGTGGTGTACACCAAAAATGTCGTTTACAAGGACGTTTTGTAGGCCTCATTAGGTAAGGCCATGGAGTACATCGACTTGGATCCGGCTCTTACAAGAGCCGCCACTGGTTGTCATATTGGGCTCATGGAACGGAATCTGTCTGTGACGGAGGTTTCGGCTAGTTAAACATTATTAAGCTACGAAAGAGTAATCAAACATTTTATTCAACGTTATGTAAAACACCGTGCTTTTAAATGGTGGTAAATGATCTGTGATTGCCAATGATTTATATGGGGCCGTTCAAACATTAATTAACACTATTTTTTGCTGAAATATGACCCCCTCACCCCAACCCCTCTCTGTAATACTCGACCAGAGACAGGCACCCCCGAAGATATCACAGGCCATAACATGGAATATTACTACATTCCTACAGCAAGAGGGCCATCATATGGAATAAAATCTTAATGCAAGTAACAAGTTACATGTTAGTCGGTTTTGATATTTAATTGTCTTGATTTTCATAATACATAAACATAAAAAAATTCTTCCCCCCTCACCCCCACCCCCCCCCCCCAAAACCACTTACCAATACATGTTCAGCACAGGATTTGGACTCAAAATTGCCAAGGACTCCGACAGCTTGGACTCAGACTTGACTACAACACTGGACTGTGTGTGTGTGTGTGTGTGTGTGTGTGTGTGTGTGTGTGTGTGTGTGTGTGTGTGTGTGTGTGTGTGTGTGTGTGTGTGTGTGTGTGTGTGTGTGTGTGTGTGTGTGTGTGTGTGTGTGTGTGTGTGTGTGTGTGTGTGTGTGTGTGTGTGTGTGGCTTTCCTTTATTTGATACCTTTCGGGAGAGATTGCCTTAACTTGGACACATTCCATATTTCTGCCCTGACCACACATGAAGAATGCATATTGCCAAGAAACATTGTCTTTAAACAGCCCGATAACTGACTGAATGTCAAGTATGATGAGCAGATGATCAAACAATTTCAGAAAGAGGTGAATGAGTAGTAAAACACTAAAAATGATTGATTATTGTTATGGTTATGTAAATATGTATCTGAGTTATTGATGCAAAATGGGTTTAATGATAGTGTAAATGATCATTAATATATATTTGATATATATTTGATATATATATATATATATATATATATATATATATATATATATATATATATATATATATATATATATATATATATATATATATATATATATATATATATATATATATATATATATATATGGAGACAGAGACACACAGAGACAGGAGTGAATTCCCTTCAAAGGAACTTCAATGTAGGATAAGGCCTTTAGCCCCATTAAACCTGTGCATTGATTGCCAGCCTATGGTCGTTTGTCCATGTTCTATCCTTTTTACATGCTGAGCATCAAGAAAATAAGCAGCACATACCATTTCCAGTCTTTGGTATGGCTCAACCGTGGTCAAGTTCGAACTGCTGACCTTCCAGGCTCAGAGTGGACGCTCAAACCATTATGCCACTGAGTCTGGCTGTATTTAAAATGCCCTGTTCCGGCAAGGGTAAGGCTTGTTTGTTGATGTTCCATAATTTTTCAAATCACGTCTTTGAAGGATGTTTAAACGTAGCTATTTCATTTCTCCACTTGCACGTCTTTCTTGAGAGCGAGTCGTGCACTGATTTTTGGCCCGACTTGGTCATGAGGACATGATACATGTGTCGTGCAAAGGTTTCGACACCTTTTCCCTGTCTCATTTCCTTCTCGCCTTTCAAAAAAAAAATTGAATTACATGCAAAAATGGCTAACTTGTGTTGGCTGGAATGTGTTTCAATGTCGTTCAAAGGCACATACCATCTGCCTATATCTGCTGTGCCAAGTCCACTCTTGTCACCCCTTGTGCTGAATGACGCATGAGGAAATTTACATAGCCCACCGGAACATGCGTGTCCCATCACTTCAGGCCTAAGCCGGTGACTCACCTGGATTGACTCGACAGATGACTCGAGTTGTTTGTGATATCAGTATATTTTTATGAGGGAAGCTTAGAAACAAAGCTCGCTGCTCATTTCGGATCAAAGGTCATTGTTCTAATTTTATTCCAGCTGTGAATCTCACCACTTGTCTTTTGTCGAGAAGCACAGCTTGTTTGTTACCTTGATGGTTGCCTTCTAGCTATGTAAGTATCCCTTCAAGACAAACTACAGTATCTCGTGTCAAATCCTAGTGTCCTTATTTGATTGCTGTTGCTCATTCTCGCCTCAATGATGTCCTGGTATATAGGTGAAGCAATTGGGTTGGTGGGGGTGTTGATGGAGAGGGAGTGGAGGGTGTGTGCATGTGGATTAGTCATGAGTGAAGACACTCTGGATTTGGGTCAGTTCCTGAGGACATTATGGAGTTGGTACATTTGGCTGGAAAAGCATGATCTGAAACAAAAGTGAGGATCTCTTAAGTTGAGAGTTTGTCAGATGATTTGAGCAATTTGTCCTTCTTTCCACTCAAATTTGAAAAAACTGAGCCAGCCTTTCTGACAGCCACCTCTCCTGCTCCTTTCTAAATTAAATGTTTGTTTGAAAGGCATTAAAAAATGAATCTGTGAAATATTCTGGCACAGTCCAACCTGTGAAATAAATCCCATCTAACTTTTTTTGAAGCTATGAATGTCAGCCTGATCGCTCTCTTCCAGCCACTTGGAACGACTGGATTGCACTTCTCGATAATTTGTTTATTCTTTAACTGCTCTTTGGCATGGGACCTTGTTTGATAGTAAATAGTAATTTCTCTTTGAATGTTGCTTTTACTGTACCATCTTTATTTCTTCAAAGCGAATAAGTCATTGGGTGATCATGCAAGAAAGAACTGTTCTGTAATCTTGCAACTTCCTACTTTGAGGCTGTTCTTAGTACAGCTAAATCCCATCCTAATGAAATAGGTGGGGACCTAAGTGGTAAAATAATGATAGAGGAAAATAACATTGCAACGGTTTTGCTTTTATTTCACCTTTGTTAATATCAATAAGTTTCACCGTCTGGCCAGATGTGTGAGAATTTGGCGAATAACTGAAATAACATTCAAACAGATCTTTGTCTAATTCTGGAAACTTCGACTTCCTTACGTTTGTGCACTTTGCAATTCCTTTGTTGGAGTCTGCCTCACTATAAAACTTCATCATCTGTTCTTTCTGGGACTTGAATCTTATATTCATCGCACAAGCTTGCTTGATGCCTCGCCTGAATCCAGACGACGTAAAATATACACTTTCTGGGTTATCGTTAATGTAACTCTCTTCTTCTTTGGAGTAGATGATACTGGAGATGATATGAAATCCACCGGTTGTTTTATGGATGCCACGGTTAGGAGAGTGGTGCAGTTGTAGTCCGTGAGTACCAAAAGACACAAATGCTTCCCGGATAGGTTTAAACAACAACGGCGCGTTGGTGGTTTGTCCGAGCAGAGGTTGCGGCCAACTCTGGAACTACAGCGTGACAAACTCAAATATTTTTCGTCTGAATATTTCCAGGTTTTTTTTTTAACCAACTTTTTTATTTTTTGGAGAAATGGAGTTGCGTTAGAATAGGATTTGGCTGTATTTGTAAATTCCACAATGACAGGATTTTGACACGCTTTCTCTCACTTTTATTCTTTTTCCAGCCTATTCTTACTTCTCTCCCCTATTCTTTCTCCTCTTTCCTAATTTTGCTCTTAATTTGGTCTTAAGGCTGGTCTTAATTTCACAACCCCCACACCCCTACACCCCCACTCTTCCTTGCTTTCCTAAGCATACCTGGTGTCGACAATGCCTTATCGCCATATCGTACAATAGGAATTGGTCACTGCTCAATAAGTAATTATTCAAAACATACATGCCACAAGGCACATAGTTGTCCTAAAATGTTATTGTACTTTATATTAGTTCAGAAGTTGAATTCAGGCGTCTTCTGTGGGTTCCATCTCATGACCTGGAATTTTCATGACTTCTTTTGAACACCAATATCAATGGTGCAAACTAGATTTTTCCGTTTCTGTAAATGTCCTTGCAGCCCTAATGAAAGAAGTTTTCATGTGCCCAAAGTATTCGTTTAAATTTGGATGAATGCTTGTTAAAATTCTTGGCTTGATGCAAAATCTCAAAAAGTTGTGGATGGATTTGGACGAAACTTTGTGGACAATCGGTTGGATACAAAACGTAATCTATTTGGCCCGGTGAAGGTGTGCGCTCTTCTGAGTGCCATTCTAGTTTTTCCTGTGAGAGACTGATTTTCCACAAAAAAAAATTAGCTCACCCCCCCCCCCACCCCTTTAGAGTAACTAAGTTTCGTGCAAAAGCTTTATTCTAGATCATTTGAAGTCACAATTGATATCTGATAGGGTGTTGTGGAGTTATTTTACTAGCCTTTGAACCATTTGCTCCTGGTTTGTTTCGACCCAACTTTCAATTGTCAGATTGGTGCATCGCAGGCAGGACGTTACATAAAGGAGTGCATCATTCCAAGGATGTAGCGTAAAGCTGGGGACTCGCGTGCCAGCATAAGCTGGAGGATGTCGAAGTTCCCACGGTATCTTTCAAAGAAAGAGTAGGCGAGTTACCGCTGGCACCCTGGCTAAATTACAAATTCTTTCCCTAAATGAACACGGGCAACACGACAGCAGCAAAGCTACACCTCGGTAATTATGCAAGCAGTGGGGCAGCTTCGTGATTATATTCCAGGTCTAATATGCATTTGCTCATGACACTGGGGACAAAACGAAGGACGCGGTATTTGATCTGTAAGACGTGAGATTTCATGCAGTGCATTTTGTGCAGTTCACTCAAACCACTCAGCTTTTTTGTCATTTTTTTTGAATTCAGTACATGTAAAAAAAATTTTTTTGATGTACTGTATGGAGCATCAGTGCTGCCGAATCAGTTTCTTGGAAAGGTTGAAACTGGGTGGTTTGCCTTTGCCTTCCCAGCATTGTTTGTCCGTGTTCTTTCCTTTGAAATACTGAGCGTCAAAGATGCAGCACATACCATTAACATAAATTAAAAATTAAAAAAAGTAACATGGTATGACTTGGCCTGGGTTTGAACCGCCCAGGGTCCCAGACTCAGAGTGGATGGCTCCAACTGTTACACCACCGAGTTTGATAGACTCGTACTTGGTACATGTGCATAGTATTTATTGAATTTTGTATTGTCCTTTGAACAAATTCATTAAATGGGTTGCCAAAATAGGTGACCCTTATTGTCAGTAATTCTGTCTGTTTGTTTGGATGTTTGTTCGTTTGTCATCAGCATAATTGGTAGGAAACGTGGGTGGATTTTGACCAAACTCGGGTGGTAGGTACATCTTATTACCTCGTGCTTTGGAAATTGTGATGGTTGCTAGGGATGCTTTGGTTCCCTAGCAACAACCGAAAAACCTTCAAAATCAGTACCGTTCACACGAAATCAATTCCGAAAGCCATTATCCCACGTAGGGTTATGAAATTTGGCACGAATGATCTACAGGTGATGCTCTATCGAATATATTCCGGTTTTTGTGATGCATGGAATACTTTACCCGCAGCGCCCCCTACAATTAGGGTTTGCGCGAAAATTGGCGAAAATTGAAGGCCCCCTAGCGACCAAGTGAGTGCATCGATAGGAATGAAACTTTGCAGGTTCATGGTACTCAATGAGTACTACAACTTTGCCTCAGGACATATTGACCGATTTCGCTTAGGTCAGGGGTCAAAGGTCAATTAGTGCAAAAATCGATAATATATAATATGCGAGAGCTGGAGGTGCCTTCGTGCCAAATGCTACTCCTCCTCGGGTTATGGTCGGATGGTCATGAAAATTCACACTAATCGTCTGGAATACAATGTGCACAAATGATCGAGCCGGATTTTCTATTTAGATCCTTGTTCACCCCCAGCACCCCACAACAATTTTCAGTACTTTTCATTCAAATGGATACCGAGTAGTCATCAGTTGATGGAACTGGATGAGATGTGATATGCGTAATCTTAAGGTGATTCCCTATCTGCTATTTGACATCCATTTCGCTCTATATCTTATAGTTTCCATGCTCGGCGACCCATCACCGCCTACCGGCTTGTTAAATATGTCCATTTGTATGTTTTCATTTGTTCACGGCTCGTTGAATTCGATTGAAAAGTCATCATGTATTGCAGTCACCATATACTCCAATTCCCACCATCCTTGATCTCATCATGTTTTAATCTGACGGGACCTCCACGTCAATGCAATTGGTGAAAAGCTTGCTCCCAAATTGTGCAGTGTTGCACTTGTGATCTATGGGGATTTTAAGTGTACTGTTGTTAATTCATAAAACCCTTGACCCTTAATTTATTTAATCGACTTGCAAAGTATTACGTGCTGAACATTGCCGTGAAATGGTTTAAACTCTCAATTCAGTTTTGAAATGATTTGATTTGTGATTACACTGGTTTGCCACAAGTGTAGCACAGATTACAAGTAAAGTTTAACCTTCACTTATCCTCTTGAATGCATTAAATAAATATTGTTGCCAATGGCTCCCCATTGGGATAATTGAACGACAAGCCACAATTATGTTTCTTGAGGAGCCAAGACATGAAATCTCCACTCGTTTAGTGTTTCGGTTCAACCTTTTCACCTCCAATATGACTTTACCCTTTAAAAGCACTGCTTTGTTGATTCAACCTTATTTGATAAAATCGGACCGTAATACTTGATAAATTCCTTTGTTGAACCTTCATTCCTAAGAAATGATGGACATTTCTCGGCAGGTGGGGGGGGGGGGGAAGCTGAATATCCTACCGGTCGCGACACTGAAAAGACCAAAGTCCCCAATCCAAACCCTCCCCTGCTCCCACTTTCTCCCATAACTGCTCTCTGCAGCATGTGGACTTCTCTTCTACAAAAGTGGAGTAGTTGCATACACGTCAATTTTAACACCAGCACTGCAAATGGTCCCGATGGCATTGGCATTGTCCTATCCTCTTTCCTCGCAATTCTTTAGGTCTCCTACTTTCATCGTGGAAACTGCAATCGTCACTCCTGCTCACAAAAGAGTTCCAAGTCTGATCCAGTCAACTATAAACCGGTCAATTTCCCCATAATCGGCGAATTGATAGGATCTGTCATTGCTGCAGACCTCGGGTGTTGTCTCTTGTCAAACTCTGCTATCTGTGATCATTATTTTGGAGTTTGGCTTCTGCTCCAGCTAATCTACCATGGATATGTTGCTTCATCAACTTAATAATGGATGGATCCACAAAATCTTTCTGGACATATCTCAAGCTTCTGGTGCTGTCTTGGCACCCAGCCTTGCTTTCCAAGCTATCTGCTCATAGTATTCAAGGGCTCCTCATTGAATAATCACACAAATTTATCTGCGAGTGGTAATGACGGGTTGCTCTTGATGACATTCTTTCTTGACACCTCTCTTTCAAGATTATTGTCCTGTACTTTTGCATTTTGGGACTGACATTACTGTTGGTCTATGACTCTATATCAATGACCTCTCTACTTCCTTCTTGGATAATCCTTTGTGCATTTTGTGGATGATTTCATCCTATGCAGAATATTACACCACTGTTCTGACAGGCAGGCTGCTGAAACATCCATCCCAGCAGATCTGGGGGAAAAAACCCCAGAAAGTCATTGGTCAGCTCCCTGAATGTGCCTTTGAATGCAGGAAATTGTGTGCTTTGATGCTCCCTGAACATGATGCAGGAAATGACATGCTTTTACTCTGTGCCTTTGCAATAAACACTCTTCCAACCCCCACCCCCCCACCCAGTCTTACTTGTCTGGAAGAGGTGCAGTCAGTGGAGCTCCTAGGCTTCACATTGTCACGACCGACCTGCTTTCAGTCGACCAGATTGTGAAGCTGACACCTAAGGAAGGCCGATGCTTTGATCGTCTCTGCAGATATGAGTCCATTCTGAGCCACTCTGAGCTTGTTGCGGTGTCGGTGTTTTTCCGAAGTATCATGGAGTGTGGGTCCCCATTCTGGACTGATGCAGTTGCTTCTCATCCTGCTCCACTGGTGACAATCAAGTCGAAGGCTCTCATTATTGGCAAATCTCAACAAGAGGCCGACTCCCAAGGTTTGTTTCTCACTCAATGAAATTCGATTGTTACCTCCACCATTGGAGGTGGGCGGACATTGTATTTTCACACCCGTTTGTTTGTTTATTTCTGTGAGCAAGATATCACATAAAGTTATGGACGGATTTGGACGAAACTTGGTGAACAGGTTTGGTGTGTGACAAGGGTGCATTGATTAGATTTGGTTGATCCAGATCATGACATTAAATTTTTAAAAGTGATTCTTCACCGGTGAGAGATCACCAAAAAATATTTATAGCACTCTATGTCAAATTATTTTGGACAGGTTACGACAAAACTTGGTGAAGAGGTTGGGTGTGCGACAAGGACAAGCTGATTACATTTTGGTTAAGGTCCGGTTGCAGATCCGGCCTTTTCGGTGGGATACAAAACGTAAACTGTTCAGCCTGGCAGATGTATGCGCTCTACCGGGTGTCGTTCTAGTTTCACTGCTTCCTACTGCTTCATGTGATGCTTCTGTTCTCCCACCTTCTTATGTGTCCATCCTCACCAGGTTGCACGCATTCTTCCAAAATCCCATACCTGGTTACCCTCCCCATTTATTTGCTGAACATTCGCCATTCTTTTATTCCTTTCTTGTCTCATCTGTAGAACTGATTCCCAGTGTCTGTTGTCTTGTACTGCTCATCTTTGTTTCATTTTTCCATGCTTTCTCCTATACCCACAACAACTTTCTGCCTAATCTTGCTGCCCCCCCCCCCTTTGCTTTGTCACTCTTTACCTCTGAAGGAGGTTATGTTTTCACCCTTTTCTGTCTCTGTTTGTTTATCTGTCTGTCTGTGTACAGGATATCTCAAAAAGTGTGGACGGATCGGAATGAAATTTTGTGGACACGCTCGGTGTATGACAAGGACGAACTGATTAGATTTTGGTGAAGATCCAGATCCCGATCCAGTTAATAGAGCTTTTTAAAGTGATTCTTTACCATTGAGAGATCGGGCCAAAAACGATATATTGTACGATATCTCAAACAGTTGTGGACGGATTCGGTTAAAACTTGGTGACACAGGTATGTGACAAGGAAGAATTGATTCGATTTTGGTGAAGATCCTGATCCGGATCCAGATCTGATAATTTTTCAAGTGATTCTTCACCATTGAAAGATAGGGCCAAAAGCAATATATACCACAATATCTCAAAAAGTTGTGGACGGATTCAGACTAAACTTGGTGGACAGGTTGGGTGTGTAATATAACCATGACAAATTGATTCAATTTTGGTGAAGATCCGAATCTGGATACGAGAATTATTTCATTTTTTTAGTGATTTTTCACCATTGAGAGATAGGGCCAAAAACAATAAAAACACGATATCTCAAAAAGTTGTGGATGGATACGGACAAAACTTGGTGGATAGGTTGGGTGTGTGACCACGACAAATCAGTTTGATTTTTGTGAAGATCTGGAGACGATAGTTATTTAATTTTTAAAGTGATTCTTCACCATTGAGAGATGGGGCCAAAAACCATATAGTACTGTGCAGCATGACGTTTCAAAAATGTATTTGGCCGATATGTTCACGTGGATCAGGCATTACATGGCGGAGGTATGGGCTCGACCAAGTGCCCTTCGAGTTCACTCTGATTTCACATGAACCTGTTGTGTAGCTCCATAACCTGAGATTTCTGTTATGAAAATACATGTTTACGCAACAAGTATGAATAGTCTGCGCTTTGGTGGCTTTGTGTCTGCATTCGGCATCTCGTAGAAACCGTCAGGAAGTGCCAACTCTTCATCAGTAATTAGCGGTCATTGTTTGCTAAAGAAGAACCGACAGCACCAGTAAGATCAGTGCAGTTGTCAGAAACAAAATGTGATTATAAAAACTACAACTTCCCAATGCAGAAACATTGCTGCACAACTACTTCTGCAGATGTGAACAAACCAGTTGGATGCAATGTAGTTGCACAATTGAGAACCATTTGCTCATGAAACTCTTGCTTTTTTGGTGTGTACCTGGCTTTAGTTTTAAGTGCTCATTCTGAAGTTGGCTGGTAATACCTGGAATGTGGATTTGGAGTTGTCCCAGTACAGTGAGAGCAGGGGGATGCTGCATCTTGAAGCTCGTTGTCTTATGGTCTCTGCTTCTTTTAACAACCCCAATTATTCCTACCTTCTTGTGGGGTCATCCAGGGAACATTTTTGGCCTATGTATTTCATGAACCGGTTGGCCTGGCCTGGCGTTCAGCTGAAGGTGCAGTAATTTGGAATTTAGTTTGGGGTGCTGGTGACAACTGATCGTCTGCTCTATGTGAAGACACTGTGGGATGGGCTGGCAGGATAGCCTGTCTTGAGTGGGTTTTCACGTCGGCCAAGCTATAAAATGTCATCCTGGTGTTTGCCAGGTTGCGTGAGGCCATCCACGGAATAGACGTGAAACTCGGCGTCCCATCTGCTGACATTAGTTGGTGGACTTTAAAGATCCCACGGTGTTCTTCGCGAAAAGTAGGTGAATTGCCTGCACTCTCAAGCCTCAACAAATGACAGATTCCAGCTCAAACCTTACTCGGAGGGAGTTGGGGGGGGGGGCACAGCATCAGCAGTACAGGTACAGCATACGAAAGAAAGAAAAGACCGTGGGATCCTCAACTATCACCAACGTCCATTGCTGGTATTGGAGTGCTCTTGCTTTAATGTCCTTCCGATGAGTGGCACACGCATTGATCAATGAACCTGCATGCAAAACATTGGGGTGGCAGTTGACATCTGGGTCTGGATTTGAACCCAGGCTGGGCAGCTCAGAGGAGAGTACAGTTCACTTATGGTAGGGACGTAAAAAGCTAGTTCTCGACCCAACTGCAGTTAATCTCTGGGCGGT
>NC_140961.1:38631567-38641076 GCF_056783735.1 Eptatretus burgeri
TCCATCCCTCCTGGTTCGCTCCTGCGTGACCGTGAGGGCTGAAATCCTTCCCTCGTCTGGAAGCGTTTGACAGCCACATGGGAAGTTCCCTTTGATCTGACCTGTGTGCCACTGATTGGTTGGGGTTAACGTTGATGCCATTTGATCTGTAGTACCTCGGCCATGGTCCACCTGCCAGAGAATCGTGATGCCATGCGTTGCTGAAATGAAGCGATATTTATTTATTTATTATTCCATGTTTATTAATTTTGACATGCATGGAATTGCGCTGGTACAGTTTTTCTTCATTAAAAAAAAAAAGAGGAAGGAAATCTCGAGAGAAGTTGATGATGACACTTGCAGACAGATGAGGCAGAGGTTGGACATTCTATTTGTGTGATTGTTTGATTTTTTTTTTTTCTTCGTCTGTGGTTTGCTTGAGTAATTGCTGATTTAAGTTGGCTTTTGTTGGCTTCAGGTTCATGCTACTACCTATCTATCGACTGTGGATGTTACGTTCCAAGTCCAAGCAGCAATTGCTTATCTCCCTTGATGTCATGTAGATTGGCTTGCCTCTTCATCTGAATCACAGCATTTGTGTAGATAGTTTTGTTCATACTATCGATATGTTTTTGACTTGTTTGAACCACTGGTCCTGTGTTGCTTGCATAAAGTTTCATACAGGAACGATTCCCAAGAGGTTTTGTCGAGGATATTGTTGTATTGGTATGCATCGGAAGAATCATGTATTTGCTTCTTTGCACTTGTTGAATCAACCGATTTCTTTGCACTTGTGTACGTGGAGCATAAACACCCTTACCTTTGAGCTGTTTAGACTAGGTTCGATTCCCAATCCAACGGTATAAGCTGTTGAATTGGTGCTTTACAGGAAGGAAATTTCATGGCATGCACCGTCCTTTGGATGGAAGTTAACCTGGAGACCCATCTGCTAACTTTAATTGTAGTTGGAGTATTCACGAGTTCTTTGTGTCCTGGCCAAATTACAAATTCCAGCCTTGATGGGCAGGAGCTCTGCATCAGCTGCACAGCCACTCCTCTGAAAATGCAATGAGCGGGACAAATTTGTCATTGAATCCCCGTCCAATGTACTTGTGATTGTGAAAGGATGTGAAACATTTTGGAGCTTGTTCGCTGGAAGCGTTAAACCCCCCCCAAAAAATCAAATTTTGAAGTCTTCAAATAAACGATGCTGTAAGATGATGACTGACTAAGCTTGAGCCAGTTTCTGGAATAATTGTCAACTCGTTTTTGAAGGTATGGGGGAGCTATTGTAATCTATCTGTTTTTCAGTATGTGTGTCTGAGTCTGTCTGTACACAGCACTCTGGGTGGCCTACTTTAATATTGCACCTTGGTGTGTGAAAAGAGTTCTCGACAAATACATCAGCAAAGCTGTGCATTGTGAAAGTCTGTCTTTCATTTTTGTTCAACATGATGCAATAATGACCGTTTCTCTGAAACATCTGGCGCTATTTCTCGCTAATTCCTCGTTCTATATGTCAGAGGCATTTTCCTGGGGGAGTTTTGAAGTAGAGGGGTGTTAAATATCTATGCAATGTTGCAACTTTACAAGATTTGATACACTGCGAGGCCTACTGGCTCAACTAGCATGCCCTACTGTTCTTGGTCACAGTTTGAGAATGTCATCCAATTAAACCATATAGTTTTGTCTAATTTAATCATTATTTTTTTTAATGTGGGGGGAGGGGGGGTCAGGGTTTGAATAGCAGGTCAAAGCTCATGGAGGAGCCAGAACATATAACAGATCAGGATGTAATATAACAAAAGGAACTGTAGAAAGAGAGGGGGAAACACCAACAGCAGGGTTGAGGGACAAAATACATGGAGTCTCGGACAAATAACGAATGAGGGATAGAGGAGGACAGACTGGGTAGTGTGTGCGTGCACCCCCGGACTGTAACTTTTTTTGTCATCAAATTTTCAACAAAGCTTTATGATGAGAATATGGAGAAAACTAATAATTTTGTAAAAAGGTCAAGGTGCATAAAATTGTCAATTTTCATGCAATTGACCTGACATTTTAAAAATCAGCATATTGGGTCACTGAATTGGTTCACCAATCAAAAGCTAGAAGGCAATTGTTTTTTTTGTTTTTTTTTAAATATCAATCTCCTTGACCCAATATGATCCAGTTCATTGAGTGTAGCCTGTGTTCTGTCAAAGTCAAGGTCGCAAAATCGCCAAATTGCATGGATTGATGTGCAATTTCAGCAGGATTTGCATATCGGATCACTGAACCCTCTTTTCAGGTCAACAGTTCAGTCACTTAAATCGTCAAAGTTTTTGTATTTTCTGTTTGTTAGCCGTTTTCGTCATGTTTAGCAAGCGGAAGAAGAAGTCCGAATACAAAGTGGATGCGGACGGGCTTTGTATTTTCAGATGCTTTCTAATTAATATTTATGTTCTATCTTGAGCTTGTGCTCCAGTTTGCGGTCTTGTTCTTCATTAATGTAAGTTACGTTTAGTTTTTGTTTTCTTCATTATTCGGCCTATTATGTAAACTAATCAATAAAACTCCTCCCACTCCGGAGAGAAGGCATGCAGATCATGCCCCCATCTCTCCAAAACTATAAGGTTTTCAGATAATGTCAGGGCTGATTGCATGCTTTGCCAGTTTATGCATTCTTACCATTAACAGACTCTGTTTTTGGTATTTCGTTGGGAGGATTGCTACCGTTTTCTCTCGTAATTTGTGTTTGGCCCGGCTTGTTGTTGAACAGTGCTGTTGCTAATTGCAGTGATTTGAGACCTTGGCAGAAACTCCTCTGCCTGGTATACACTTATCCTGACACGAGCACCCTGTTTGGTTCCTTCCATCATTACGCTGAGGACTTGGTACCAGGACTGACGCCAAGCATACTAAAGCATCGTGCTTTTGCTGTTCCTGCGAATCACTGTAAACATGTTTATGTATCCATGTGAGGTTTTGTTTTTGTTGTACACCATGGGGGCACATTCCTCGCAGTTGTACACCTGATTGTCAATGTTTGTAATGGCCACAGACAGCAACCGAAGGGCAGCAAAGGACACAAGCAGACATCGATGCTGTTTTTTTCACGGTGATGTTCTAAGCTTTGGCTGATTTATTGATTCATATTTACGCTTTGCAGTGACTTGATTCTTGGGATTGTGTTGAGGAATATCGGTCTTGTAGCGCATACTGAAGCAGTTACTGCAAAAACTTGAGCACTGGGTGTGCATTTTGTTGCATTTCCTCAAATTGTTTGTGAGAAATTGAAATTGCAGAGAGTGAGAATGCAGGAGGAAGTCTGCGAGGGCATGACCATGCAGGTGTGAGAAGATGAGGAAGATGTGGGAAAAGTTCCAACATAATTAAGCAGATGAGATCCTGCACGGCATCTCAACAAAAGTCGTCTTGGTTGATCTTCTTTTAACGATTAATAACTCGTGGGATAATCTGTAACCTGCAACCAATATTTCTTGGTGAAGCTGTTGGCCGAGTCATACCGAGGACTTTAAAAATGGTACATGCTGGTATGTGCTGCTTCCTTGCCTGACATTCAGCATTTATAAGGACTAGCTGAAACCCCGTCACAGATGGATTCTGTTAATTCAACCACCCTCACCAGCTCACACACACTCGAGGGACATGGACTGGACAGGGTGTGCTTGCCCCCGCCTACTCATCCCCTGCCCCTGCCCCATTCAATTTGCTTACCCCCGCCCAAAAATGTAATTACCCCGGCCCCGCCTCTTCACTCCCCGCCCCCCGTCTTTTGATTCCCCGCCCCACTTGTCCCCGGGCCCCACCCCCCTGTCCACCCCCTCACACTCAACTCCGCCAAATTCAACCCAGCCCCCGCCCCATTTCCCCCTGTCTCCCGCTTTCAATTTGCTTACCTCCACCCACAAATTTGCTTACCTTGCCCCCCGCCTCTTCACTCCCTGCCCCCGTCTCTTCATCCCCCGCCCCCGTCTATTCATCCCCCGCCCTGCCTCTTCACTCCTCGCCCCCATCTCAACGAAAAGTGTTTTATTATTCTGCTTCAGAGTTGAAAGTTGACTATTGCCACTATGTGCGATGCACTCTTTCAGGTACGAAGTTTCTTTCAGTCCAGGTCACAGTACTGAGAAAAACGTGACGCGACCGCAAGGAGGAGCACAAAATTGGTCCTTCAGTATTAATATGTAGATAGATAAATAGATAGATAGAAGATAGAAGATACAGTAGACGCCGCTTTATAAATCCACGGTTATAAAATCCAGCCGCTGATTGTGACCAAAATGAGTTGGAACGGAATTTTACTTGGAGAAATCCGCCGGATTATAAATCCATCTGCTTGGTACGTGCGCGGTCTCAACCTAAGCTTGATGTTGTATGCGCTGCCGCAGAATGAAAAAAAAACAAAAAAAACAACAACAACAGCATCTGGTGACGGACTTCGAATCCCAATAGCCAAGGGAAGAAAGCGACGACGAACCCGAGCCGATGCCAACAGCGGCAGAGATGAGGACGGCACTCGCCAAATTAGACAGGGGACTGCAGCTCTCAGGTTTTGCCCATCCCGATTTCCACCACGTGACGGATTCAATAAAGGAACATTTGCGCAAAACCTTCCCTCCCAAGCAAGCGACCTTGGAGAGATTCTTTTGAACAATCCCCTTGTCACCGTTTGATAAATCAATGTTTTTGTCGCATAAAGCAGTGTTTAACGACATTCGCTTTTTGTCTTATCTTTCCAGTAGGTGGCTGAAAATAGGTTCTCCGCTTAATAAATCCAAACGGTTAATAAATCCAAACACGGCGTGGTCCCATGGTGGATTTATAAACGGCGTCTACTGTACAATGTTTCTTGTTACATTTTTTGTGTCAAATTCACATTCTGAGGTAGTCAGCATGTGCAGAAGAGGGTTTTACATTGCAGACGCTATTTTCGAGGAGTGGAATTAGTAATTACACCTCTCAGCAGTAACGTTCTGACGACGGACGTAATGGCGTCAGCGAATAACCGATGATGTCATGACGTCCTGACGCCTCTCAGCGGTGACGTCACACGTCGCCCTGTAAACGAATGTAAAACGAAAAGTGTTTATTCTGCTTCAGAGTTGAACTTTGACAATTGCCACTATGTGCGATGCACTCTTGCAGGTACCATGTTTCTTTCAGTCCAGGTCACAGTACCGAGAAAAACGTGACGCGACCGCTAGGAGGAGCACAAAATTGGTCCTTCAGTATTAATATAGAGATAGAGCATGGACATTACTCATATGCCTGATGTTGGCTTAATGGCTAGAGTGGTGGGCTTGGAATCCTTGGATCCTGAGTTCAAATCCTGCTTGGCTGTTGAATTAAAACCAGGCGGGGTTGACACAGCCTGTCATCCTTCCGAGGTCGGCAAAATGAGTGCCAGCTTGCTGGTATCCTGTGTCGGAGTGGCAACCCATTCAGGATTGTGTCCCATAGCCAAGAAGATTGCTTTGGCAGCACCAACGCTCTGCACAGATTATGGTCCCAATGGATGAATTCCCCATGGGGAGGAAGAAATTCCTCCTCAGCAAATGCCCCACTGAGTGCAACGTCATTGAGAAAGGTGAGAAAGGCAGTGTCATTGTTTTGACGTCGTTGGTATCCAGAATACCCTGGGAAGTGACGGCACTTTCCCCAAGGTGTGTGTGTGTGTGTGTGTGTGTGTGTGTGTGTGTGTGTGTGTGTGTGTGTGTGTGTGTGTGTGTGTGTGTGTGTGTGTGTGTGTGTGTGTGTGTGTGTGTGTGTGTGTGTGTGTGTGTGTGTGTGTGTGTGTGTGTGTGTGTGTGTGTGTGTGTGTGTGTGTCAGTCAGCGTGTCAGCAGCTCCATTATGAGCCTTAGTCATGTAAAAAAATTTTTAAATATGAAGTTCTTCGTAGTACAGGTTTGACCCAAGTTCTTGAAATGCAGCGATCGCTTGGAACTGAGTGACGATTGTGTGCAAGTTTTAAAAACAGTGGAATTATGAGATTAAAATTGTTAATGGAGCCAATTGGTGCGGTGACTTGGAGGGCTTGGTGGAGCAGGGAAGGGAAATGCAAATGTATAATTACAAATTGACCCTTTTCAAGTGAATTTTTTTTTTTTTTTTTTTTTTTTTTTTTTTTTGTATACCTTGGTCGAGGCTCGTATGAGAGCTAACACACAACTCACAGCAAGGAGGCATGAGACAAGAGGGGCGGGAGTGGAAGGGACAAAACATTGGGGAACAGACACAGGTGAACTGTGGAAGGGAGAGGGATGGGGATGGGACGGGGAACATGGCGAGGGGAAGATGGACATTAAAGGGACTTTCAGGAAGGAAAGCAGGAGAATTGAAGGAAGTGGGCTTGGGTGGATTATCGGGGTAGAAAAGATCGAGGATTTGGATGGGGGGAAGATAAGAGGTGGTGGTGAACAGCTGTTTTGAAAGCCTGGAGGGAAGAATGGGAAAGAATAGAGTGAGGAAGTTTATTCCAAAGGCGGGAAAAAGAGGAATGAAAGAGTGAAGATGAGCAGTGATTCGTGATTTTGGTAGTTTTACCAGAAGGGGGTTGTTGGCGGACCTTGAGCGCCCTGTGGAAATGTGGTTGGGACAAATCACAGAGAGAGCAGGGGGGCAAGGCTGGAGAGGAGTCGGTAGAAGACAGAAAGACCACCGACCAACCTGCGGTGATTGAGTGAGAGGCCCAAAGACTCAGCTTCATTGCGGGAGATGCCAATGATCTTAAAAGCCCTGGTTTCGACAGCGTGAAGTCGAGAAAGGTGGGAGGCAGGAGCACCAGCCCAGAGGGGAGAGCAGTACTCCATCAGGCTACGGACAAAAGCTTTGTAAGTGGTCAGGAGCTCAAGAGGGCCGAGGAAGGACTTTGCACGACGGAGGATTCCCAGTCGGCGACTGGCTTTTGAGGCAAGGTTGGAAATGTGACTTTCCCAGGAAAGGTCATGGCAGATAGTGAGACCCAGAAGCTTGAAAGAAAAGACTTCTTCCAGAGGATTGTTGAGAAAGTGGATGGGGGGTTTTGTAAACGGTCCTTTCGAAGAGACATAGTGAGAGTGTGAGATTTGTCTGGATTGAAAGACATGTTCCACGTGTTGGACCAGTTTGTGATTTTATCCAGATCTGCAGTGAGCGAAGAAGCTGCTGCTTGCCGGTCTGAGGGATGACAGATGGAACGGCAGAGGGTGGAGTCATCGGGCAAAGAGAAATAGAGGATTTTCCAGAGAGTCCGAGAGATCATTGATGAAAACCAGAAAAGAACAGGGCCCAGAACGCTACCTTGAGGAACTCCAGCCTGCACAGGAAGAGGGGATGAAAGAACTCCATTTAGGGCCACACGTTGACTGCGACAGGAGAGGAAGTCTGCGAGCCATGAGTGGAGATGGCCTTGAATACCATGGGAAGAGAGTTTGGTGAGTAGGGCAGGGTGCCAGACTGTGTCAAAAGCACGTGATATGTCCAGGGATACGGCCCGGATTTCCTGTCTGGCATTGAGGCCCTCCATCCATTGATGGGAGAGCAGTAGCAGCATATCCAGGGTAGAGTGACCTTGTCTGAAACCAAATTGATGATTGGAAATCAAGCCATTGGAGAAGAGGAAGGATTTCATGTCTGAAGCGATGATGGATTCCATAACCTTTCTGATGATTGGGAGAAGGCTGATTCGTCTGTAGTTACAGGGATCTGTTTTTGCACCTTTTTTATGCAGGGCAGTGATGTTAGCAGATTTCCAAGCAGATGGCAGATGACCTTGGGAAAATGAGAGGGTGAATAGAACAGAGAGAGGGTGAGCAAGAGCAGAAGAGCAGGCTTTGAGGACACGTGGGCTGATGCCGTCTGGACCGATGCAGAATCTGACTCGAGGTTTGACAGCAAGCTCTCCACCTTGTCAGGGGAAAAGGATACAGAGTCCAGGGACAGTTGGGTGCGACTGGGTAAAGTGGGTAGAGATAGTAATGGGTTTGGGACACAAGATTTAGCTGCAAACACCGAGTTTAGACATTCAGCTTTATCACAGGTGGAATCAGCAGTGCGGCCATTTGAGGTAAGGGAGGGGATGGAGGGGGAACATACACCAGAAACAGATTTGATTAAACGCCACCAGGATTTTGAGGAGGGAGAGAGGTTTGAGAGTTCAGACTTGAGATGAGAAAGATGTTGTTTTCTGGCTCTCCTGAGGGTAGCTACACACTTGTTCCGAGCTTTGTGGAAAGAACTGAGATTGCCCTCAGTTGGGTTTGCTTTCCATGAGGCAAAGGCAAGTTGTTTCAGGACAACTGCCTCGCCACAAGCTTCAGTAAACCAAGGGCGGGAGGAAGGGTAAGACAACTGAACACGAGAGGGGATAAATCTGTGCATGAGGGAGAGCAAGTTTCTTTGAAAGAATTCCCAGGATGAGTTGATGTTTGAGAAAGTAGTGATAGGAGACCAGTCTGTAAGTTTAATGGCTGCTCGAGACCCTGCCAGTCGGCTTGAGTGAAATGCCAGACTCGACGGCGGTGAGGTGGTTCTCTGATAACAGCCAGAGAGATGTCCACTTTAACAAGGACGTGGTCAGAAGAACCAATTGGAGCGAAGGAAGAGCAGCAGATATTGTCAGGGAAATTGATGGAAATACAGCATGTTACAGGGTGCAAGTGAAGGTTAAATAAGAATGTCAATTAAATTTTGCATCGGATCAGCAATTAAAAAAGAGAAAGAAGAAAATGTTGCCAAAGCAGTCTTCCTGAACGTCCGGTCCTTTGCATTTGTTAACAGGACTTCATGACACAATTTTTCCTTTACTTGCTTTCAATAGCCAGGATTAGCAAATTTAAAAACATGTTATGGAAAGCATTGTTCAAAGCGTTACAGGTTTGAGGTCAAATAAATGTGACGAGTACCACAAACTGGCTTTAGAACCTTGTCATCCAGAATAGCTGTGGTATTTAAGGGGAGGGGGGGTAGGGAGGATTAATAACCTTTGTGATAGAAGATGAATTGAAGACCATTTGCATTTTGCAAGCAATGCGAATAGGAGTTCTGTAGGCAGTGTGGTAAACATCCTTGCTCTTTTCGATGACATTAGGGTAAATTGGATTAAAAAAAAAAAATTCTCCTTAACTCTCTTAGTATGTCTGGTGCTGGCTTAGTGGTTAGGGTGGTGGCTTGGGATCCTAGGGTCCTGAGTTCTATCCCCGTTTCCACTGAATGAACACCAGGGGGTTGACTCAGCCTGTCATCCTTCCGAGGTCAGCGCATTGAGCACCAGTGTTCTGGTAATAGGGCACTGCATCAGCGGCACAGCTGCAACCCTAGCCAACGATGCAACCAGCAGCCAAAAAGGCTGTACTCTCTTAGAAGGGAACTCTCTTAGTTTGGAAAATGATGCCTGTGCTCTTCAAAGTCAAGAAAGGCAACACAATACAGTAACAAAATCCAGAAGGGGGTGTTGAGAATCTCCGATTCTGGACGACCAGTAATACCTGCTCGCGGATTGACAAGTATTTTCATATTTTGCATTATTCCCTTACAATCAATACT
>NC_140961.1:38646576-38671576 GCF_056783735.1 Eptatretus burgeri
TGAAAGCAAGCTCTCCACCTTGTCAGGAGAAAAGGATACAGAGTCCAGGGACAGTTGGGTGCGACTGGGTAAAGTGGGTAGAGATAGTGATGGGTTTGGGACACAAGATTTAGCTGCAAACACCGAGTTTAGACATTCAGCTTTATCACGTGTGGAATCAGCAGTGCGGCCATTTGAGGTAAGGGAGGGGATGGAGGGGGAACATACACCAGAAACAGATTTGATTAAACGCCACCAGGATTTTGAGGAGGGAGAGAGGTTTGAGAGTTCAGACTTGAGATGAGAAAGATGTTGTTTTCTGGCTCTCCTGAGGGTAGCTACACACTTGTTCCGAGCTTTGTGGAAAGAACTGAGATTGCCCTCAGTTGGGTTTGCTTTCCATGAGGCAAAGGCAAGTTGTTTCAGGACAACTGCCTCGCCACAAGCTTCAGTAAACCAAGGGCGGGAGGAAGGGTAAGACAACTGAACACGAGAGGGGATAAATCTGTGCATGAGGGAGAGCAAGTTTCTTTGAAAGAATTCCCAGGATGAGTTGATGTTTGAGAAAGTAGTGATAGGAGACCAGTCTGTAAGTTTAATGGCTGCTCGGAGACCCTGCCAGTCGGCTTGAGTGAAATGCCAGACTCGACGGCGGTGAGGTGGTTCTCTGATAACAGCCAGAGAGATGTCCACTTTAACAAGGACGTGGTCAGAAGAACCAATTGGAGCGAAGGAAGAGCAGCAGATATTGTCAGGGAAATTGATGGAAATACAGCATGTTACAGGGTGCAAGTGAAGGTTAAATAAGAATGTCAATTAAATTTTGCATCGGATCAGCAATTAAAAAAGAGAAAGAAGAAAATGTTGCCAAAGCAGTCTTCCTGAACGTCCGGTCCTTTGCATTTGTTAACAGGACTTCATGACACAATTTTTCCTTTACTTGCTTTCAATAGCCAGGATTAGCAAATTTAAAAACATGTTATGGAAAGCATTGTTCAAAGCGTTACAGGTTTGAGGTCAAATAAATGTGACGAGTACCACAAACTGGCTTTAGAACCTTGTCATCCAGAATAGCTGTGGTATTTAAGGGGAGGGGGGGTAGGGAGGATTAATAACCTTTGTGATAGAAGATGAATTGAAGACCATTTGCATTTTGCAAGCAATGCGAATAGGAGTTCTGTAGGCAGTGTGGTAAACATCCTTGCTCTTTTCGATGACATTAGGGTAAATTGGATTAAAAAAAAAAAATTCTCCTTAACTCTCTTAGTATGTCTGGTGCTGGCTTAGTGGTTAGGGTGGTGGCTTGGGATCCTAGGGTCCTGAGTTCTATCCCCGTTTCCACTGAATGAACACCAGGGGGTTGACTCAGCCTGTCATCCTTCCGAGGTCAGCGCATTGAGCACCAGTGTTCTGGTAATAGGGGCACTGCATCAGCGGCACAGCTGCAACCCTAGCCAACGATGCAACCAGCAGCCAAAAAGGCTGTACTCTCTTAGAAGGGAACTCTCTTAGTTTGGAAAATGATGCCTGTGCTCTTCAAAGTCAAGAAAGGCAACACAATACAGTAACAAAATCCAGAAGGGGGTGTTGAGAATCTCCGATTCTGGACGACCAGTAATACCTGCTCGCGGATTGACAAGTATTTTCATATTTTGCATTATTCCCTTACAATCAATACTCTCCCACCCTCCCCTCCCACCTCACTGCTCGACAGAGACCGGTGGTTAAATGTATCTTGTACCCCTGACATAACCTAGGAGGCATGTATATGCAAAATTTGATGGAGATCAGCCAAGCTTTTTTTGCTTATGATACGTACATACGTACAGCCCAGTAAAATGCATGAAAAAAGGAAATTTCATAAAATGTAATTATTGCTGTTGCTGGTGATGGCATGGTTGTGATTTGTCTTTCTTCCTTGTACCTTGTTCTCTTCCTGATGTATTGTTTTGAGAATTATTACAATGTCTAACTTTGTGTGCTCCTTCCGTGTCCTTGTAAAGGATTCTTGCTGTCATAGAATAATGAATGTTACTTTTGGAACCGCGACACTAAGCTCCCATTCCCTCGTCTTCAATCCCGGAAAGCCAGGCTTTTAATCATGAAGATTCCCGTTTTAAATGGATACGAATTTTTGCTCCAAGGAAATCAATAATTAGCTTTCCAAAGGTGCCATTTTTATGATTCTACAACAGCAGGATTCCCTACATTAAAGCTGGAGGTCATGCTTCTTCTTCGTGTGACAAATGATTGAACGGACAGGTGTCATCATGCGCTCCCTCCGGCAGGGGTCAGTGGTTCAACCATTTGCACTATTCTCCGTGTACAGGCGAAAATCGTGAAGGGTTCTCGCCGGGATGGCGGCGAGGGGAGTGATTATTTTGTGCCCATGACCTGACCCTGGGTACCCCGAACACTTCTGCAGGATTTGGTGGAGATTGGCCCAACCGTTTTTGATTCTATAATTATCAGATGTACACAGAATTGCTTTATTATATAAAGTGGGATTTGTGAAGTCCCCAAGCTGCTTGTGTTGGGCAAGTTTTAATTGTAGTTTCATCCTTGAGTCATGTTGATATGCTTTCCTGTCATTTGCATAATTTTGTATTCCTTCTCATCCTAATTTCACACTTGTGTTGGAAATGTTATTAATATAGCTTTATGAGATGCTGATGCAACCTTGATAAATTGAATCCATTCGTCTTTATCTTTAAATCGTTTTTTTGTTGTGGTTGTCTTAAGCCAAATGTATAGGTTCTGTTTCCAAAGCACCCTGTATTGTGTATACGGTACCCGTGAAACCAACCAGAAGGTTTTTCTCACAATGTTTTTAAATATTCGTCAATTTTATTGTTTTCTGGAGCCTGAATCTTTCTATTGCTTGTTTGCTCTTGGCACACTGGCTCCTTAACCACTTTGGGTTTCAACGTTGTCATAAAATATAGGTTTTGCATAAACCTTAGGCCTTGCTAACCTCACATTTGTAATACATAAACCAGGGTAACCTTACAATTGTATTTCTAGTTGTAAACAGCTGTGATCAATATAATACGAGTTGTTGGCTACAGCTGGCATCATGGTTAAGACAGACAATTGGAAATAAGTTTGTTAGGGTTTTGGTGTAAATCTGTGGATTACTACAACAATGTCTAATTGTTTGAATTGCTCCTTTGTTTCTGTAAAGAGCTGACCAGTCATTCCTCAGGTTGGGCATGCTTTTTATGTCATCTCTAACGAGATGACCTAATAAAACCAGTCTCGATGTCCGTCCATCCGTACGTACGTCCCCATTTTTTTCTTACAATTTTCTTGATATTTGGTATGTGGGTAGATGTCGATGAGGGATGCACGACGTTATGACCTTTGACCCGATTGAAGGTCAAGGTCACTCCAAAGTTGCGAAATCGACCAATTTTCAAAATTTATCTCCTCCTCCGTTTATGATCCGATCTTCGAAATTCCTTCGGATTGTGATAATATGGAACAATATCTAAATTTGGTCGGGCCAGTTTTTTTTGAAATTTGTCCTGGTTATCGAGTCACGTGTCTTCAAAGTTGGAAAAATCGTCGATGTGATACGGTCAAAAAAAATTCGCCCGATCTTGATGAAACTTGGTACGAAGGTAGGGGTCGATGAGTGATGCACGACGGTATGATTTTTGACACGATTGAAGGTCAAGGTCAAGTCCCTCCAAAGTTGCGAAATCGTCCATTTTTGAAATCTATCTCCTCCGCCGTTTGTGATCCGATCTTCGAAATTTCTTCGGATTCTGATATGGAACAATATCTAAATTTTGTCAGGCGGGTTTTTTAAAAATTCGTCCTGGTTATCGAGTCACGTGTCTTCAAAGTTGGAAAAATCGTCGATGTGATACGGTCAAAAAAATTTCGCCAGATTTTGATGAAACTTGGTATGTAGGTAGGGATCGATGAGTGATGCATGACGGTATGACTTTAGACCTGATTGAAGGTCAATGTCAAGGTCACCGATGCTGTAAACTTGTGAAATCATCCATTGTCAAAATATCATCCGCCATTTATGACTCAGAAATGCGGTTTGATTTCTGAGGTCCGGTTTCTTTCCTTTTGAAGACACATTGATCATAAATGTTCCAATTCAACCATTTTCAAAGTCTATCTCTGGATAACTCAGAAATGTAGTTTTATTTCTGAGGTTTTCTATCCTTTTTACTACCGGGCTTTCGTCTGTACGTTGAACCAAAAGACAAGACGACATCGAAGCCATTCTAAGCCAATCAGAGGTCCACATCTACAGAGCTTCAGAGATGACCGTCACCCCCAACCAGGGGTAATTTTCTCAAAATGCTTTGCTTAACATCAGATGACTTGTGAGTTTTAATAATTGTGCCCACAACTTGCAGTTATATTGAAATTGCATGTCTTTATATATTTCGATTATCATAGCTTTTGCCAGAGCTATGACCGAACATGCAGTCTGTGTTTAATGGATAAGTGGTACCAGGATTGGGCACTGTTGTGGTGGCTTTATCTGTTTGAACTGGCAACGTGTTTCCGATGTTTCATATGGTTCTCTGCTCTTTCATTTTGCATACTCTCATACCTCACACTGATGAGTCAGGTCACTGCTGCCTGTGACCAGTTCAATGGGGTGTGCGCAGTCTTGCTATCCATCATGTTGTGCTGTTACATTCTCGAGCCCACAATCCACTTGTCAGCTTTGCTGTCGGGCTTCCATCTTCCCGATTCAAAATGGTTACAGTTTTGTGTCCGCATAAAGAGCTCATGACATTGAGGCGTCTGCTTTCCCACCCTCTTACTGATTTCATCTTTCTCATCCCTTATTTCTTTGCCAATGTACAGGATGAGGTGACGGTGCAGGAAATAAACATCACACACCATGTTAAGGAGGGCTCTGAGAAGGCAGATCCGTCACAATTTGAACTCCTCAAAGTGCTTGGGCAAGGTTCCTTTGGCAAGGTACTCGCATCCCTCCCACATGACTTTCCCACCATTTTCTCACTTCTTGTGCCTTGACAACGATTTTGAGTAAATATTTTGTTGAAGGATCCAATGTGAGCAAATTATATACATATATATTTTTAATTCCTTTGCGGAATGGGGTGGGAGGATTGAGTCGGGTGTGGTTAAACACCACACCTTGTGATATGTGTGTGTGAAATGTTCTCCAGCTCACATTGGCTTCCATTCTAAAATGTACCTGCGACCTTTAATGTCCACAGCATGCAGCATTCTATTTGTCTTGTTGCACAGTTACTAGTAATTCAGAAAATATGTCAACAATTTAATGTAGGAACTTTCCACTAACCCCACTGAACACCTCCACGAGCCTTTAGTCACTCTTGAAAGAAAGTAGTAGTCACTTGCGAGGGCAGTGAAAAACTCCACCATAAGATACCCTTGGCAATAATGATGCAAGTTTGGGCAGCAGGAAGTATAGTAGTCAGTCAATTCCCTGCGAGGTGCATGACCAGAAAGTACAGTGTTTGGCAATAAAATTGCAGGATGATTTAGTATCGCCAATAGGTGGAATAGATCTGGTCACGAGTTGTATGTCTTTGCTGAAACTTGTACTTGTAAGAGAACTACTTCTCTTGCACTGCAATGCTTCAGTCCTTTGCATACAGCCATGTGTGTCTGCATGGATTTCTGGATAGCTGTCAGGCTGAAGTTACCAGTTGTCTTACCCTTTTCTATGATCTCACTTGATGACTTCTGGCTTTTGACAAAGGATGAGGAACGAGAGAAAACACACACACACACACACACACACACACACACACACACACACACACACACACACACACACACACACACACACACACACACACACACACACACACACACACACACACACACACACACACACACACATACATTTTAAGGCCGTTTTCCCCTGCCAGAGCAGGGGTTAGCCTTGTGGGTCCCATGACAATCATGGTTCCCTTTTTGAGGCAATGTTTTTTTTTGGCCGGATGCCCTTCCTGATGCCAACCCTTCAGTCGCTTCTTATGACACGCAGGGTTACGGTGTCCCTATTCTAACCGGGGCACACACCGGGACCAGCACATTGGTACTCATTTCGCCGATCTCGGAAGGGTGACAGGCTGAGTCGACCCCACCTGGTTATTGATTCAGCAGCCAATGGGGCTCAAACTCAGGACCCTCAGATCCCAAGTCAGCCACCCTAACCACTAAGCCAACACCAGGCTTATCAAAAAAACTTTGAGGAAAGACTTTGGTATTTATATCACCGACAACATGAGTTCCTCTCGCACAAACGCCAAAGGCGGCCTTCCAGAGTTGTCTCCACATTTGCAGGATCAAGTGCTGCCTTTAAGATACCTGAGGAACGGCACAAATGTTGGTAATGCTTCGGTTTTAAAAAATTAGATTTTTTTTTTATTTTTATTTTAAATATCCACTCCTCCACCTCACCGAGACTCCCTTTTCTCCCCCATCTTCCTTTTATATTCTCAATTTTCCCCAATCTTACTCCTACTCTCCCTTTTATTTGATATTCTGAGGGCTCCTTTTGAACTTTAACTTGTTTCCAGCTCTTGCACAAAAGGAACATTTGTACCGCGGAGTTATCAGCTTTTACAACCTTCCTAGAACGTGGCAAGTTGGATACCATTGAGGAAGTGAGCTTACCGGTTGTGGGTATTTGATTAGTCCATGAGTAAAACAACATAAACAGAAAATCTATTTTGACAATATGTCTAACAATGACAAATGAGCTCGAGAAGCGCAGGTTGAGCGTGGGGATAGTTCTCTTTTTGCACTTCTCCAGTTCAGTTTGTGCAGCACTCAGACTGGGCCAAACACCATTTGAAATTTATCTACAAGATTAAAGTTGTGTGTGGTGCTGGCCTTCTTTTTTTTAAATCAGTAACATTCTGACCCCCCCCCCCCCGCACCACTCCTTGGTCCCCCACAACAAGTTTCTTTGAAGCATTTCAGTCAATTGTAAAAGTGGACTACATGTTAGGCCAGACCATGCAGGCCAGCCAGATTTGTCCCTTTGATGGTCGTTCATGAGCCAGTTGGACATTTCTCCCCCCCCGACCCCCAAAAAATCCTGATGGTGATGCATGGTAATTCTAAAACAAGCTCAGTTCTTGAATCTGGGATCTGACTCATTAAAGCTGATGCCTTCAATTGGGTTTGAATCGAGAACAGCAATCCTGAAGCTTAGAATTAGGCTACCGTATCCATGTGACTTGCTTATTATTGCAAAGGAAAGTGTGCAGAATCTCTTGGTCAGCAATTTTTTGATGCTGAGAACCCTCTAGTCTTAGGGAGCAGAGCCCTTCATTACATTTTTCTGTCTGGATGCAGCTGTTCACAATATATATCCTTCACATCTGCTGCCACTGCTCCAGCAGCCAAACTGTGCTTCCCATGTCATGCTGTAAGATCATTCTTCCACAATGTGCAAGCTCAAGAATATAATTAACAAGGCTATCGAGTGGGGTGGAATGCCAGCATGCTTTTCTGGCAGCAGTATGCTGGAAAGTATTGTTATGGACCCGGAGTCTCGGAAGTACGAGGGTGGGGATATACCCAGTTCTCCCCGGACTCATCGGGAATCGAGGCCGTCGCACACGAATGGCAATAACTTGACCAAGTGACCCAGGGTCCTCCGTCTGACAACCGTTTACCTTGGAACACATGATCTCCTTCTCAGGGAATTGTGCCCTCGGCGATTGTGCTGCTGTTATCTTTATTGGATCTTGATTAATGTGGCCGAGCTTTCCGCAAGCACAATGTCGGACCGATATGAGAGCCAATCAGTTGGGGAATTATAACCTTCCGGCTAATCTACACCTGGACATTGCTGGACCAATGGAAGAAAGGACAGCTACGGGCAGATTGGAAATATAACAAGAATAATTTATTTACACTGAGCGATGAGGGGTACGGGAAGGAGGGAAGGGAACTCGAGGGCTTTAATGGTGGCAGAGGGCAACCGGGGCAGGAAAAGGGGAAATGCAATAAAAAGAGTAATCAAGATGTGTATTTACAAAAAGGAAAGAAAATGTATAAGTTGTAGACTTAGCTTAACCTTACCTTACCTACTGGATAACAAAACAGTACCCATCAGACCACACACACATACAGGGAGATAAATTGGGAGGGGCAGGGTGGCCTCAGCCGACTGGTATGTAAGTCACTGTCGCCCTCTCAAGCTTGGGACCGCTCTCCGGAATGGCCCTGACACTGCACTCCACAACCGAGGGTCCACAAACTCAGTCGAGAGCACGAACCAAAGCGTCCAGGACCAGGGAAGCAAGCAAGGGTGATGCAGAGCCTCCAGGACCAGGGAAGAAGCAAGGGTGATGCAGAGCGTCTAGTACCAGGGAAGAAGCAAGGGTGATGCAGAGCGTCCAGGAGCAGGGAAGAAGCAAGGGTGATGCAGAGCGTCCAGAACTATGGCAGAAAGGAGTGCTTTGATTAACGAGTGCGATGCAGAGCGTCCGGGACCAGGGCAGAAACGAGTGTGATGCAGAGCGTCCGGGACCAGGGCAGAAACTAGTGCGATGCAGAGCGTCCGGGACCAGGGCAGAAACGAGTGCGATGCAGAGCGTCCGGGACCAGGGCAGAAACGAGTGCGATGCAGAGCGTTCGGGACCAGGGCAGAAATGAGTGCGATGCAGATCGTCCGGGACCAGGGCAGAAACGAGTGCGATGCAGAGCGTTCGGGACCAGGGCAGAAACGAGTGCGATGCAGAGCGTCCGGGATCAGGGCAGAAACGAGTACGATGCAGAGCGTCCGGGACCAAGGCAGAAACGGGTGCGATGCAGAGCATCCGGGACCAGGGCAGAAACGGGTGCGATGCAGAGCGTCCGGGACCAGGGCAGAAACGAGTGCGATGCAGAGCGTCCAGGACCAGGGCAGAAACGAGTGCGATGACCAGGGCAGAGAGAGCTCGAATCGAGAGAGAGAGAACCAGGCACCGAGCACAGATTTTTAATCCTTGGGGCAGGCAGGGTCAATTAGCCACTCGTCAGATCTTCCGAGGTGGCCTGGGACCAGCGATTGGGCCACGTCAGATCTTACGAGATGGCCCCATGCCATCCATTGGAGAGTTCCCTCGCAGCCTCGCCCATTCTGTTGCCTGGCCTTCTGGCTGTCATCACTTGTTTGGTCTTTCCGGCTGTCATCAGGAGCGGAGCTCTGCACTTAACATGGGGGAAATCCCTTTTTACCCCCATGTACCTGGGACAAACCCCACATGTCCAAAAATGTCCATCGCACAAAGCCAGGGAATAGGGCAATTATTTCAAGGAGGCTGGGTCATGTCCTGGTCCATTTACCAGTCATTTTTGGTGGAGGAGAATGAATGGTGATTAGGGAAACAAAATGCAGTGCAGGGGTGGACCGCAATAAATTACATTACAGGGTAGATGTTCATACAGAAGAACAGAAAACAAGGACTTTGTGGGGCTTTAACCAATAATTGGGAATTTGGCATGTGTTCTAGAATGCTGGTGTTGTTCGCACACATTGAACACCATGGCAGTAAAACGTACACGTCATCAGGCGCTGATGGCTCTGTTATCCCAGCAGGTTGAGAGAGGGTGCAAACTACCCAACCCAACACATTCAATTACATAATAACCCCGAAAGGGGAGACACTATTCTTAACGATCATTACGGAAATAATTATACTGAGAGTCTACTTGCTGTGTGCATTTCAATCTCGACATGCGGTCGATAAAACAGCAACTGTGTGTGTGTGTGTGTGTGTGTGTGTGTGTGTGTGTGTGTGTGTGTGTGTGTGTGTGTGTGTGTGTGTGTGTGTGTGTGTGTGTGTGTGTGTGTGTGTGTGTGTGTGTGTGTGTGTGTATAGTGTTGCGGATCTGGGAACCATTTGCATTCAACATACAGATGTCCCAAAAGTCAGTTATGTCGTGAAGTATGTGTGCAGTCAGATCCCTTCCCTTTTGTCGAGTGGGAGAATCAAAGGCGTGCGTTGTGATTTCTTTTAGTCAGGTTATTACATCGAATAAACCATCCCATCTGCATGACCCCTTCAGCCCATCACGCTCCATCACCACCAGCTGGCTGCTCGTACCTTGACTTGCCGAGAGGGGGTCTCGTGGTTCCAGTTCTCGGCTCCCACAAACGTTCTCTTGTACGATGACCTTCGCGGCGCTGACACTGTTACTCGTCGAGAGCGAAGCCACGTGGAGAGTAACTGGGGTCTCCTGGCAGGAGCAGAGGCCCCGCCCCGGAAAGGTGGGCCGGAGGACCCTGTCCAATCAGAGGCGGACAGCGAAGTGCGATTTCGCCAAGGGCCCCTCCCCGTGGAGAGAGGCCAATAAAATCTCCGAGACTCTCTGTAATACTCATTACAGAGTATTACATTACAGAGACTCTCTGAGACTCATTCACATACGGAACGAGCCGCTTAAGCGGCTCGTTTTCGTGCAGGTCCCGTCGAGGTATAAACTCCCGGTATTTCTGTCTGCACGAATAATTAGGTACATCGATAATTCGGCGATCGACCCTGCAGTGCGTGGACAGAAGAATTGGCTGGTTTATGTTGCGTTAAGGCATCCGTGACTGGATTTTGTGGTTGGTCCGGAAGGTCAGGACTGGATTGCGGCCTTCGGTGGACGTGCGACCGCGATTTGGCTAGAACGGTCGCCCAAACGCGGCGGGAAGCCACAACAATATGTATGTACTAGCGATACCCGTGCACATGCACAACATAGCTGGTAGCAGACGACAAACCGTATACGGGGAATGACAAAAATACGCATTGTGCAAAATGCAAGTGGTACTATGGAACGCCAAGACTTCCCAAACATTGTCGGCATGTCCGCTAAGTGCCACAGCAATTTCATAGGGATCGTGTGACGGCGAGCCGAGTTTTTAGTGTGCAAGCTTGGTATTATAATAGAGATGTATATATATGTATGTATGTGTGTATATATTGTTACGAATCTACGCCCGCCTAGCGTGCGAACGACGACTTTAGCCAATGGCTGCTGCACGCCCACCGGACGAGCAATTCAGTCGTGACTTTCTGGAACAATGCCAGAAACCAGTCACGGGTGGGTTTTTAATCCCACCACAGCCCAGTCCGTATTCTACCCGCGCGAAATAGGGTCAATCGCCGAATATCGATATACCTAAGTACCCAAGCGGGTAACCTCCTGAGGGACCGTACCTCGGCGAAGGCCTGCTTGGACACGAACTGCTTAAGCGGTCCGTTCCGCTCTGGGATAACCGAGCGGGTATTATCGCCAGACCTCGCCAGATCCGATTCTATTTATCGGTATTTAACAACCAACTAGTATTGCGAAAGCAAGATAGCAGTCCAAAGGGGGAAAAAGACACGACGAACGGGTAACATTCACACAAGCACATTTATTATTTACACACATGCACATATACAGCCATGCAATGAAAAACACTTATACAGTCAACAAAAGCAAAACACGCATGCAGTTGTTTTATGAAGAATGCGGGACGGGGACAAAGACACGGGCAAGGCGAAGCACAACAACCGTCTATTGTTTTTCATGTACTGTCACTTACACAGTTTTTACTTACAAGACGGCGCCACCAACATTCATTCAAAAGAAACACAAGAAAAGACCCCATCAAAAGCAATGGGGTCAGGCTGGGCCCATAGACCTTTATGGCGTGGGACTTGGCAGACCGAAGGAGTCCCACGAGACCGTTGCAGGTTACCTGCACCCTCGTGGCGCCTTGTGGTGTGAGCCTCGACGTCTGTCCCCACGGCAGCTAGTGTAGCAGCGGCTGAGCTCGGGCCTTCCGCGTGGCCAGCTCTCTCTCTCCGGCTCTCCTTACACGAATGCGCAGGATCGCACGACACAGCTGGCAGAGCGGCGCCTCCAGTCCACGTCCCCTCCGCGACGCCCGGACTCTCCACCGACTACAAGCTCCAACGAACGGGTCATTCACGGACCGCTTCTCCACAGACCAAGACCAAGACAGACAGAAGACCACCAGAAGACCACGAGCCGCCGACTCTCTCCTCGCGGCCGCTCCATGCGCCCTTTTATTCCTCCTCGCTTATCGCCTCACCCCACTTACATCTCCTGCAGGAAGCTTCCAGAAAGGAGGCGTTACCCATTTCCAACGCCTCGCCCTTATGAACCGACCAATGACGAACAATCTCTCCCTGGCGGCGCGCGGGAAAAGCAGGAGGGAAAATCCATGCGCCATCGGAATACCTTCTTCTTTTTCATGGCGTTACTGGAATCCCTTGTTCCTTTTCCTTGGTAGAGACGGTTTTACAAGCGGAGTGGGTTGTAGTGTGGTTTATGGAGAAGGTGATCGGTAGTTGGCGTAGCGGGGAAGGTGGTCAGGTGATTCGTCCAAAATAACGATAGCAAAAGAAAAATGGCTAACTGAAAGATCACAGCCCGGTTAACATGAATAGTTCCCTTTAAACAACGGCGGGGAAATCTATCTGAACACAGACTTACCGGCATGACTGATCTCGGGACCTTTATGGTGTTCTGCGAAGTTCCACAGCCATAACAATATATTGCGGTTCTTGGAACCGCATGCATCCAACAGATAGTGGTCCCAAGACAGTTATTCCATTATTATACATGTAGATAGTCCTTTTCCTTTTGTTTAGTGGGACAACAAGGGTGTGCGTTGCGATGATCTAAAAGCTAGGTTTGCTTAAATAGTTTTCTTCTTCATTTCGTCCCTACTCTTCTTTTCGTCTGATTATTCCTGAGGTAAATCAGCCACGTGCGCCTTTGCAGTGAGGTGGGCCTCATGGAGGCTCACGCGTGCGGTGCCGCTGTGAGGAAACTGCTGCACAGAGCCCTCGTTCCCGGACTAGCCCGAAACCCAACGTGTGCAGCGAGTCATATAGTGCGCTTAGCAGTGCGGGATTATCGACTCGAGCCTCCAATGATCTTGGGAAGATTGCCGGTTGCATTAATAAGGCATGCGAATGAATACCTCTTAAGAGGATGCACAAATGGTGTTTTTCACAGCACAGGAAACACAGCCAGCACGACGCCCATGCTGCACGAAACGCGTATGGAGGCTGATAAAGACGACTCCACGCCATGTTGGGTGGGATACGAGTGTGCGGAGTAGAAGCGGCTGTTCCTTTTCAACCTCAATATCCGACACATATTGGTGTTCGCCCTGCGCACATGCTAGCGGAGTCGTGCGAACACGAGCGCTGGCCAAGTGCGTAATGGCCGAACCGCGTGCGCACTGCATGGAATGTGCTCGAAAGCAGACACGTACGCCGCTCGTGAAACGTGCATGGATTTATCCATAGCGATGTACCTTCGGCCCTCGCTGGCAGCAGCGGATTCCCCATGGATGGTGAACGTCTTCTCGTCTCTACGGCCAGCAAAGCTGCGATTGAGCCGGGGAATGTACAGTGCGGGTCGCGTTGGCGCGCGCGTTGATCGCCGCGGGCGGACACCCGAATGGGCATGCGGGACCCTCGGCCAGTCGCCAGGGCACGGCCCGGGGGGGGTATTGCAGGACGATTCGCGTTCCAATTTCGGTGTGGGCGATTTGTGTCATGTCGTGGGGTCGGAGCGGAATATTGCCGCTCTCTGGTATGGCCTTGCCGGAAACGAAGTGAGGCGGTTTCCCACCAAAGTTGGCGGGCCATGTGAGGGGTCAGGGCCAATCGGAGCACCCGATTCAGGTGATGTTTCGATTCGGGGTTCCCCCTCCCCCCGCGCTGCAAGTCCTATAAAGGTCGGAGCAGTCCCTCCGATTTTCTTTTTCTCTCTCTCTCTCTCTCTCTCTCTCTCTCTCTCTCTCTTTCTCTCTTTCTCTCTTTCTCTCTTTCTCTCTTTCTCTCTTTCTCTCTTTCTCTCTTTCTCTCTTTCTCTCTTTCTCTCTTTCTCTCTTTCTCTCTTTCTCTCTTTCTCTCTTTCTCTCTTTCTCTCTTTCTCTCTTTCTCTCTTTCTCTCTTTCTCTCTTTCTCTCTTTCTCTCTTTCTCTCTTTCTCTCTTTCTCTCTTTCTCTCTTTCTCTCTTTCTCTCTTTCTCTCTTTCTCTCTTTCTCTCTTTCTCTCTTTCTCTCTTTCTCTCTTTCTCTCTTTCTCTCTTTCTCTCTTTCTCTCTTTCTCTCTTTCTCTCTTTCTCTCTTTCTCTCTTTCTCTCTTTCTCTCTTTCTCTCTTTCTCTCTTTCTCTCTTTCTCTCTTTCTCTCTTTCTCTCTTTCTCTCTTTCTCTCTTTCTCCATCTCTCTCCCGCTCTCGCCTCACCCTCGTCGACACCACCACGACCCACCTCCTGCTGTCTGGACTCCACCTCCTCATCTCCGCCCACATGATGTCAACCCCACCCGCCTACCTGGTCCCACCTACCACTCCGTCCTCTCACTCTGGAATCCGCCCCTTCTCCACTCAAGCTCCTGTTTCACGAACCTGGTCTCCACACGTGCGGCTGAAGCCAGAGACACGCCCACTGTCGGGTACTGCACTACGGAGAATCCACCCTCCCCCTGAAACGTATTGGTGGTGCGTCGTGCTCTCAAGCACAAAGGCACAGAGAACGTCGCCTCAACTCCTTTCCCTTCCTGGTTCAAAACTTTCTCTTCATCAGGTTTTCTGCGTGTGTGTGTGTGTGTGTGTGTGTGTGTGTGTGTGTGTGTGTGTGTGTGTGTCCTGGCGCCTGTCTGCTTAAGTAAGACTGCAGAAGATCGTTATCATTATTATTGCTGTTATTTTCACGTTAAGTCTGCTCTGTGTCCCCTTTTGCAAGTTGCCTGTTTATTTGCTGCACCATACCTCTCCCCTATCTCTGCACAACACACCCCAATAAATCCTGATCGTACCACATACCTTTCTTCGCCCATTGTTAATAAATTATTATTAGGAATATTCCCTGCTCGTTTTTGTCTTTTCTTCCATTGATCCAGCATGGTCCGAATCCTAGCTGAGCCGGGACCTTATTCCCAACGATCCGTTCCTTTTAGCCGGTACGTCCTTGGCGGTCGCTCGGCTGCATCCGATCCGGTAAAGTGATCCGGTCTGGTAGAGTGATCTGGTTCGGACAAGGCGTACCGAGGGCTTGTTCCCCGGTAATTAAACCACGTGATTAATTCGGTAACCCGATTCACCCATAGACGGGAGGACCCCAGGTCACGCAGTTGAGTTATTTGCGTCCACGGTCGGTTAAGAGACCCGCCGCGTCACGGAATTATCCGTGTGCGACAGCCTACAATTCTGGGGAGTCTGGTGGGAACTGAGAGAGCTTCCCCCACCTCGTGGTCTTCTCACCTGACCGACCCCCCCCCCCCCCGGCCCGCAACTAGAAATATATATTTTTTACGAATCTGGAAACCATGCACACTCAACATTCAAGTCCCAAAGTTAGTTATGCCAGTAAGTACGTGTGTAGTCAGATCCCTTTCCTTTTTGTTTAGAGGGAGGCTCGAAAACGTGCTTTGTGACGTCTTTAGTTAGGTCATTATAACCAAGGAGTCATCGAATAAACCATCCCATCTGCATGATTCATCCCCCATCACGATCAACTACCCACCCGCTGTCCATAAGCACTCTGATTTGTCAGGGCAGGGTCTTGCAGCCGTTCCTTGCCGCTCCCACCAACGCTCCTTCCACAAACGTTTTAACTCTTGCACCAATGTAACATGGATACTGTTACTCTTCGAGAGTGGAGCCAAGTGGAGAATGTGGGGTCTCCTAACAGGGGCTACGGCTCCACCCCGGTGGGGTGCGGCCGTGGGCCAATGAGGGATGGACAGCGAGATGATTCTCACCAAGGCCCCTCCCCGTGGGGGAGGAGATATATATCTCGTAGACTCGGAGGGTTGTGTTTGTCGGTTGGCGTTGGCACTGGTGGTGTCTGAGAGCAGAGCAGTGCGAGAGCTGTGTGTGTTTCACGAGGGAGGCGGATAAAGATTCCCGAGCACGCTCTGAGAAGTACTGGAGTTCTGGAGTGGTCATGTTCATCACGGTGGCTGTTACGGAGAGAGGAGTTCTGTAGGCCCCGACCATTCACCACCCGAGCTCCGCCACGAACCACGAGTCCCCCACGTGCGACTGGGACCAGGCCGATGACCATTGGCAGGTGCCACAGCACGGAGTACCCACTTTCTCCGACGGCCAGGTACCCATCCGGACTCTGATCCCCAGCTCGTCTCTCTCTCATCGGCTGGAGGGTCCAATAAAGAACTCCGGGGTTTCTTTTCTTTTTTGTGTGTGTCTGTGTGTGGGCCTGTCTATAAGTAGAATTGTTTAAGTGTTTATTTCATCATTGTAAATACTGCATTGCATATTCGTGATAAGTCTGCCCTGTGTCTTTATTTTACTGTAAATAAATTATTAGAAATGTTCCCAGCTCATTTCCGTCCTTTCTTTATTTGGTCTAGCATGGTCCGGGTCTGAGTTCAGACGGGGTTTCATCCCCGATAATCCGTTAATCCTTCCCGGCACGGCTTTGGCAGTTTCCGCTCGGCTGCAACCGAGCCGCAGTCGGTAGAGTGACCCGGTTCGAGGAAGACGTGCCGAGGGCGTGAATCCCCGGGAGCCAAGACTGCTTGGTTATTTTGGTATATTGTTGCGAATGTGGAAGCCATGAGCACACAACATTCAGGTCCTCTAGCTCAGTTATTTCGATAAGTGAATGTGGATAGATAGCTCCCTTTTCCTATTCTAATGGGTGAATAAATGTAAATGTGCTGTGAGTTACTTTGATATCAGGGTTTTCTTTCATTCTTTACACCCTTTAATTCTTTAATTTTCAACAAATTATACATACGAGCAGAGTGCCTGCCCTGCAGGCGATCTTGTTCCAAGCATGTAACACGTTCTTCTGATGCATACCTTTATTTGGGTGGTGTCTCTGCAAGTGACATCTCTGAAAAGGAAAAATAAATAAGCTTGGTTATGTGCACGAAGCACAAACATACTGTTACGTCTGAGGGGGGGGGGGGTTATGCATTCAAAGGGTACTTAGGATGTTTAATTAGGTATGCCATGCTGTTCGAGTTATACCAGGATCTTGATGTAATGAAGTAGGGATTTATTGGTGATAGATTGTCTCGTAAATGTCCATTTCTTTAAGGGGGAAATAATAATTGTCACGTAATTAGATAGGGAGACGGGTTAGGTAGGGTAAGTGTTGATGCGTATTCCCTTTTAGTATTTCCTGCAGGCTTGCCGTGACGTGAAAGAACGGTGCTGCGGACGGCTCCGCCCCCTGATGACCATTGGCGGAGGACCGCAGACGGAGGACCAATGAGGCGCTCCGTTGGGAGTTGCAGAGACCCTGGAGCATGGGGCGGCCTGATTGGAGGATTGAGAGAAACGGAGGAGATATATCTGCGGACGGCTCCGCCCCCTGAGGACGATTGGGAGAGGACCGCAGACGGAGGATGAAGGGGACGCTCTGGAGAGAGGACGATTGGCGGTGGACGAAGGAGACGCTCCGTAGAGAGGATGAGGGACTCTGATCTGGATTCCTTCACGTTTTTCCGAGAGGATGGCTTGATCGAGAACCAACACGCCGAGTGACTGCTCAAGAGCTTCTGCAGCACGCTTTCCTGCAGCTTGCAGGACCTCCTGCCTGTATATTGTCCCTCATGCGAAATCGTCCACGCCGTTAATTTATGCTCCAAGCGAGGCTTTGCTGCAGAGTAAGCTTGAAGCCTGTTCTTCTTGCCTCTCTTCGTTTTGCCCTCGTGTTCTGCTGGCTCTGGGTACGGAACCGGGTTCCCTGGCGGCTGTGAGCGGTTTGGGCCCACAACACAGGAGTTCCACGAATCAAGAACAACACCACGGTGGCTGGCTGGAGCTCACAGGCCAAGAACTGCATTTCTGCACTGAAGGTTTCACGCAAACATCTGCACCACCGTGCCTCCTGGCCCTGACAGGCGAAACGCCAGCTCGTCCGGCACCCACATCCAATGACTTTTGCATCAACAGCACGGGCAAGCCTGACGAACTAGCTATATTGTGTGTGCGTGTGCGTGTGCGTGTGCGTGTGCGCGCGCGTACCTGACGCCTTAGAGGGTTTGAATTTCATGTACCGATTTTATTTTTTGATTCTTTACATTTTGTTTATACATTGAAATTGTTTGTGCTTTCCCCCATGCCCGAATCAACACCACCCTTCATCAAATCGCCCATGGATCCCTCCTCTTGCCGAGCCTTCTTATCGCTCTTGTGTGCAAATAAATAAACGCTATTTACTCAGTAAAGTGCCACGTGCCACCTTTCTCGTCCCGTATGCTATAGACCGATTAAATCCGCCACCCTTGGTTTATAAAAAATAAACCGCCTCCATCGTTTCGGCTCATCTTACGTTGGCGGGATTTGATCAAGTCCCGTGAACACTACAATACCAACTGCTTTCAATTCAAAACACATCACTGTACTTGAAAACATAGGGACATGAATACTGCACTGTAAATGGTGGTGATTTGTAATACCCTCCCCAACCTGGATGTTGTGCTCCATGATGCACATTTACATGCAGAAATTGCGGATGTCCTTGCAACATGCGGATGTCCACGGATTCGAGCCCGAGCTCGAACGCGCCGCGTGGCGAGATGGCGGCGCCGCACTCTTTCCTTTCTGCACCGCACGCGGTCTCCGCGCGCTCTTACCCCGTGTAAGGTCGACGATGGGCCTCAGCTGATTTCTCTCAAGGTCCAGCGTACAAATCCAGGCCTGGCCTGTTCTCCAGACAAGGCCCAAATCGAGGTGCCGGGCTCCGGCAAGCGGATCGGCAAACGTGTCGAGCCGTTGGTGTGAGCAGGGACCGTCAGAGGCTCCATCGTCTCCTCTCCTGCCTTCCCGCCTCGAAGCCCGACTTCCCAACTCCATCCTCTCAGTTTCTCTCTCCATCGAATCACTGTTTCTTTCCTTTTCCACGCTCGCCTCTCAAAGCCGGCTGCCGTCTCTCTCACGGCAGAATCCTCGACGTGCAGGCAGGTTCAGCGTTTCTCCTGGCAGATCCAACACTGTCCCTCCCTCGTTCGCTCGCTTTGAAGCCACCAGCGCGCCTCAAAAAACCCGACCGTTTTCCAAACTGAGCATTCCTCTTCTCTCACAGTTTCTCTTTCGTTCGCTCCTTCGACACACGAGCACCCTCTCGAAAACCAGACCTTTTTCCAAACTGAGAACTCCTTTTCTCTCACAGTTTCTCCTTTTTCCGCTCACTTCGAAACACGAGCACGCCTCTCTCTGCGAAGCCGACAAACTCCTCCCCTCAGCTTCACTTACTCTGTTTGGCCACACCCTCTCAGCCGACTGGGCGGGGCCTCGTCCGGGATGGGGAAGAAGAAGAGGGAGCTCTTGTTCCACCACCACTGCAACAAACAATAATACAGCCTTTTACACTCCCGACACACATGTAACGTCCATTTTACCATACAACCGAGCTAAACATGCATTTAATCGGGGGTCTGAGCTAATCCTATATTTAGTAGTCCAATAAGGGCCATTTCCGTAACACTACCCCCACCTTTCTCCTGAGGCTCTCCCGAGCCTCCATCTGGGGCAGCCCATGGCAATGGCCCTGTCTAACGTACAGCACAGATCTCCCATTTACTCTAACCATCAACATGGGAAGCACTTAACTCCAAAAATCAAAGTGTCTCAGTAACATTGACATGTCCCTATCCGAGTGTGTCGGGTCACCAATCTAACAAACAAATTCACACTCTATGCACACTACTTAACATTCTAATTATAGATTTGAATGGGAGGGCATTCAATTTTACTTTTATCACCAATATTTGCAGAGGAGCAGAACATTCAAAGGTTCAAAGTTCTTTCACGTGTTCGCTCCTTCATGCCCCCCTCCCGGCAGTATTATCCATTCACCCCTGAGGGATTCCTCACTTCGTGGCCTTATTGGCCTCTCACCAGGTGAGTTCAGTCGGCCCAGTGGCCTAATCTCACAAAGAGTTCTTCGGCCCACAGCCCACAAAATGGCATAAATCTTCGGCCGCAACGGCCCACAAAAGCACTTTGGCCTCAATGGCCCACAAAAATGCTTTGGCCCATATGGTCTACTCACAAGCATCAGCAGGCAGCAAGCCCTGCATTGGACAGCAGGTGACACAGCAATGGTGGCACGGTGATATTGATGGTAAGCAAATGCAGTTTGGAGGTGTTCTTGAGGACGTAAGTGGGTGTGATGACCTCAGACCAGGTGAGATGGAGTGTACCCTTAACCTTCCTTGCCTGACTTGTTTTGGTTAAGTTCTCTCTTTCTTTTTTTTTCTTCCTTCCTCTTTTTTTTTCCTTCTACAGACAGGATGGTGTGTTTCTTACTCAACTGTTATCTTCGTGGATGTGTGCTCATGACAGACTGGTGGCCTCTCTGGCACTTGGAGAGGGTGACCTAGCCTGGCCCTTGTTAACAATTTCTCCCATCAACACTACTCGTACCAGGTGTCACGCATGAATGGTGTCGAGGATAGTCCATCGAACCTAACCATTCACTTTTAGCTCCAGACAATGCGACAAACCCTGCTATGGCTAGAATGATCCTAATGACCCATTTTTCCCGACCTGGCACACTGTTCCATTCCATTAAACCTGGGCAAGGTCCTTATTTGTCTTTTTCCATTTGGTGGTGCCAGGCATAACTCGCTGACTGGGGAGTGTGACAGCTACTAGGCCTCTTTGCCTGCTTCCAATCTGGGGTGGAGGACACCCAGCGACCTTGGGGTTCACCTGAGCGTGCTTCTGGCGCTACTAACTAAGGGGTGGCTCTCTCTCGCCCCCATACTCTGCTCTCATAGCACCCATACTGTGCTCTCATAGCACCTACACTGTGCTCTCATAGCGCCCATACTGTGCTCTCATAGCAACTACACTGTGCTCTCCTGGCACTGAACCTACTGTGCTCTCCTGGCACCTCTGACAGCCTTTACCTGCCAGGAACCCCCAAAGCCCTGCTGCCCTATTTCCCGACTCACCAACTTCCAATACCATGTCACACTGCCAGCCAGTATTCCCATACCTTGGCCTGCACCTACCTCTCGCAGTCTGCCTGCACAATGGAACAGCAGCCAGAATCCATGTCAAATCCTCGAAGTCCCCCTAACCTACACCAACCTGGTTAAGAGACTCCTTCCGTCAGGGTACGTTGTTCGCACTCACTCTCCTCATTCACACCATCACGCCATTCACCCAAACTCTTTAGTCATTCATTCCACAGTGCCACACACCCAGCCCACAACACCATCCAACACCTTTCACGTTTATGTGAAAACAAAAACACACCAGTCCCTCAGATCCCACTTGGTCATCAAATTTAACCAGTACACTTTTTCATCAAACCACAATTAATTTGTCATGACGTCTGTCGTCCGCTGGCCTCCTCCAGACTGCCCTAATCGTTTATTTCCAACAATTTAAACGAAGCATCAAAATCTCTTCACCAGCCCCATGGAACCTCTGCATGGTTCCAACCAGGCATTTCAGTCTTTCCTCAAACAATCCACCCTTTGTCATCCACTTGTTTCAGGTGTGTCTAACGCTCTGCCTGTAATGTCTCCACCACTCTTTTTCAATAATCACCCAAATCCACTCGTGCCACTCTTATGCCTTCTGTCATCTCTCAATTTGCAATCACTTTCGGTACAACTCTCAATCAAGATTTTCACATCCCCATATGGCCTGCTTCTTTGGCTCATTGGAAGGGGAGTGAGGGAACGAATCCCTCATTTCCCATTACATGACCCGCCGCCTTTCCGCCACGGCTCAAAGGGGTCACGTCTCAATTGGGGTTGTGGTCCACCCCTCCTTTTCTCCAGGGTTCGCGGAAGTCAGGTAAACCCCAATCGGTGGAACGGCCTCCCCCTCTTCTCCAGGGTTCACGGAAATCAGGTAAACCCCAATCGGTGGAATGGCCTCCCCCTCTTCTCCAGGGTTCACGGAAATCAGGTAAACCCCAATCGGTGGAATGGCCTCCCCCTCTTCTTCAGGGTACACGGAAATCAGGTAAACCCCAATCGGTGGAATGGCCTCCCCCTCTTCTCCAGGGTTCACGGAAATCAGGTAAACCCCAATCGGTGGAATGGCCTCCCCCCCTCTTCTCCATAACTCCCTGAAGACAGATAAACCCCTCACCTTGCCAAACCCCCTCGTGTGCTCAGAAAGGTTCAAAGACCAAGAGACACACGCCAGTGCCACCTGCCACACATCTGCACTCCACTCCAAAGTTCCTGTGAGGCTGATAGAGAAATTAAAATCCAATTTATAAAGCCTGCTCCTGGATGCAGCACCTCCAACTCTGTAAGAACCCATGCAGAGCTGTCCATTGTGGTTTCCGTCCCCTGGCTCAAGTTCTGTCCTGGTGGCATTTCAATTACCCCTTGTACCTCAAACCTATTTCCAACATCACCACTCACTCCATGCTCAGGACTCCCTCACACAGCAGGCTGCACACATTCCAAGGTTAGGTGTTCACATTCCACACCTTCAACCTTGCCTGCACACTGACCAACCGCCTCGCACTTCAGGGCTACATTCCCGAACGCCACGTGAGTGCCCACACACGTTTCGGCCTCGGCAGCACATACCGGTTCTGTAGTCTTGAGTGTGGGCTCACAGCATTCATTCACAGGCACTCCACACACACACATTCAGGGGTCACGCATACGTGCACCGCATCGGACAGAGTCTCTTCGTTGACATAAAATTCAATTTCTACCTAAAGCTCATCGTCCACACCATGTATGCATGTACCCACGTACCTGCTTCGTTCCAGAGTCACCTCTGTCCGGTCGCTTCTCTCCAGCAGGTTACTCATCATCGGTTCGCCATACTCCTCTGGGGCCGTCAGTTCCACATGCTGGACCTGCTCAAAATGTGTTTCATTCGTCAACAACCCCGTATGCTCCCTCAATGTCTCCATCACCAGAGTTTGCTCTAATTGTGGTGTCATCCGACGAGTGATGTCACTCAAGTCCCGCACCACTAACATTACTCCCTGTGGTGATATCACACATCCCATATTACTGTGCTGTTCTACTTCCTGGCTCCATTTTATTCTCCATTTGAGTCGTTCTTCCTCTCGGAGCCTTTTTAGTTGTTTGTTATCTTTCCAGAATTTTTTCCATCTCTGTGTACTTCCACCTTGCTCTCTTCTTTAGTTGGTCAGTTTCAAATTCGTTTTCTTTTTGTTTTCTATCCCACCGTCTCTCATGTTCTTCATTCTCCAATCTCATTGTTTCCTTCAATTGGTTGATTTCATGTTCCTGTTTCATTTGTTGTTCTTTCACTTTCCCCTCGTACTCCAACCTTGCTTTTTCCTTTAGTTGTTCAATTTCAAATCCATGTTCTTTTTGTTTCCTCTCCCACTGTCTCCCTTGTTCTTCCTTAGCCAATTGAAGGAAATGACGAGATTGGAGGATTTCCCTTTCCTGTTTCATTCGTTGTTCTTTCACTATCTCCTTGTACTCCAACCTTGCTTTTTCCTTTAGTTGTTCAAATTCAAATCCATGTTCTTTTTGTTTTCTATCCCACTGTCTCTCTTGTTCTTCCTTCTCCAATCTCGTCGTTTCCT
The DNA here is from genome assembly GCF_056783735.1 of Eptatretus burgeri. Classification (NCBI taxonomy): domain Eukaryota; kingdom Metazoa; phylum Chordata; class Myxini; order Myxiniformes; family Myxinidae; genus Eptatretus; species Eptatretus burgeri. Next base: position 38,670,084 of record NC_140961.1, read on the forward strand.
TCAATTGGCTGATTTCCCTTTCCTGCTTCATTCGTTGTTCTTTTTGTTTCTTATCCCACTGTCTCGCTTGTTCTTCATTCTCCAATCTCGTAGTTTCCTTCAATTTGTTGATTTCCTTTTCCTGTTTCATTCGTTGTTCCTTCACTACTTTCTTTGATCTCATTCTTTAATCTTGCTTTGGCTTCTAGCTGTTCAATCTGCACAGTGTGGTTCCTTAACGTTTCATTCTCCGTTCTCTTTCTTTCCTCCCTTAACATCCTCAGTTCATTCTGTAATTCCCTCTCTTGCTTTGGTGTTTCCCTAACTCAGAAGCTTTTTTCCCATAATTCCTCTCTCGCCTCCTTACCTATTTTCAATGCTTCCCTCCTCATTTCGTCCATTTTCTTATTGTATTCCTCTAGTTCTTTCAGGCGTTCCTCTTTTCTTTTTTATCTCTGTTCTCGGATTTCTCTTATCCGATTGCCTGCTCTTACCTCTCGCTTCAGTAGTTTCAAGTCCCAATCGTGTTCCCGTTTTTCCTTTTCCAGCTTTGTTTCCCATTCTTCTTCCAAGTTCTTCCTATCCCGAGAATTACTAATTTGCTCTTCCTCTATTCTTTCGTTCAGTTCGCTCTTCTCTTGTTCCAACTCATGGGAACTCCACTCTACTTCCCTCATTTCTTCCTGTAGTTCTTCGAACTGTCTTGACTTTTCCAACAATTCTTCCTTCCTTTGATCCAGCGATTTCTCTCCTCTTTTTATCTTCTGTTCTGGGCTTTCTCTTATCTGTTTGCCCAATCTTACCTCTTCCTTCAGTTGTTTCAATTCCAAATAGTGTTCACATTTTTCCTTTTTTTTTCATTCTTTTTCCATTCTTCCTCCAAGTTCTTCCTATCCTGGGAAATACCAATCTGCTCTTCCTCTATTCTTTTGTTCAGTTTGCTCTTCTCATATTCCAAATTATGGGTATACATCACTACTAAATTCTTTTTTCCACATTGTTCATCGACTCTGTTGGCTAAGTCCTCTTTCAGCCACCGAATCCGTTCCCGTATATCGGCCACTTGTTGTGACCCACCGTACACATCCTTTTTCTGAATCTCGTCTGCGTGCTGTTGTGCCTCGTCCACTTCAATTTGCACCTCCTTTATATAATCTTCATAACTCCTCACCTCTTACAAGGCATCCGCCAATTGTGTCTGCAGCTTGCCAATGTTCACGTCGTCGTCCTGCCACGCCTGCCATGGTGCATGCCATGACCACGTGGTTTGAACCGGTGGCTGGGAGCCTACAAGCCTATAAGGCGTGGAGAGGCCCACAAGCCACAGTGTCTCGCACCCACTGTGAAATTTGGTGGAGGATCGGTGATGATCTGGGGGTGCTTCAGCAAGGCTGGAAATCGGGCAGATTTGTCTTTGTGAAGGACTCGTGAATCAAGCCACGTACAAGGTCGTCCTGGAAAAACACTTGCTTCCTTCTGCTCCGACAATGTTCCCCAACTCTGAGGATTGGTTT
>NC_140961.1:38681576-38689076 GCF_056783735.1 Eptatretus burgeri
AACAAAGCAATGCTTGCTCATGTTGAAGGTGCAAGCATTCTCCCTTCTGAATATTTTGAGCTGAGATTTAGATGACAAATCATTGTCGAGTTTGTTCTGACTTTTCTGTCTTATTGGTGGACCTTGCTCGACAACTTTTGTGATGTGATAGCTTGCATTGGAAAGTGAGAATCAACCCATCTCTCTTTATGGTTCGGTATCTTCATAAAGATCATACTGTCTTTGCAGTCTCAGCTCGACTCATGACAGACTGGACCCCATCTTTTGTTCGGTTATTATTTATCTTGCAATTGCAGACATCTCAAGCAACCTTCCAGCAATTCAGAGCAGATGATACTAGAAGAAGAATAAAATTGGAACCAATTTCAATAACGAAACACCATGTGACACAAAATAAGAGAATTGTACTTTGGGTGTTGTCGTACAAACCAGTGTGGCCAGATCTCACATGGTGATAGTTGTAAAGCAAGTGGTCCAACATCACTTTCTGGATTTGACTGCTGCACTAAAAAGGAAAATGCACTGTGGGTTTTCCCCCCCCAACAGTCATCCATCATTTCCAACATCTATAGCCAAGGGGAGGTCCTTTTAACAGGATCATTGTGGATAAATGCTAACATAAAAACAAGCTATACCCAGTCCAAGGCCAAAAGGAAATGACACAAATCAAAATACATACATATGCACACTAAATTCACATAGGTTCATTGACCAACATTTAACTTTCCTCCAGGTGTTTTTTTTTTTGAACCAAACAAAACAGCAGACTTTTCCAGACTCGTTGGCGTAATTGTTAGCACACCCGCTTAGTCTGTGAGGTCAGCGGTTCAAACCTCAGCCAGAATTGTATCAAAGATGAAAAATTGTACGTGCTGCTTCCTAACTCGACATTCAGCATTAAAAACTATAAAACATGGATAATACTCATCGGTTGGCACACATGAGGAGGTGGAAATTCCTGCTGATCAATGAAATGCTCCGCTGTGTGTGGTAAAAAGACGGCGCCATTGTCATGACGTCGCTGGTAACAGCACTCCTCCTAAGCTAAGTGGCTGTGTTTCTCTCGTCGAACAGTCTTGTTTTGAGTATGTGCATCTCTGTCTGTCAGCTCCATGACAAAACTCAGATCATATAAACAAATATATATGGATGTGTATATCTATATATACATATACATATATATATATATATATATATATATATATATATGTATATATATATATATATATATATGTATATATATATATATATATATATATATATATATATATATGTATGTATATATATATATATATATGTATATATATATATATATATATATATATATATATATATATGTATATATATATATATATATATATATGTATATATATATATATATATGTATGTATATATGTATATATATATATATATATATATATATGTATGTATATATGTATATATGTATATATATATATATATATATATATATCATTGCGGATCCGGGGTTGTGGGATTCTCACCCGGTCCAAGGCGCCACCCTCACCACCACCGTCTCCAGGGTTTATAACGCCGGCCGGCTCAGCACAGGCCTCGGGTCATGCGCCTTCAATCGCGATACCAATGTAATCCTTGTACCTTGCCAGTTGGGGAAATAGAACCCCTGGTTACAGACTAGTTGTGTCAGATGCCGAGCGTTTTCTGCCAGTCTGTAACCATTTTGGTTTTATATGCCAATCAAACGGATCGTTCCTCGACGCGACACAAATTAATCCATAGCGGCAACTTCATCCGAATTAACCAGATTTATTGGGGAACATCGGGGATCACAACACAAGCAAAATTAATGACAATGGTTTTATTAACAATCATCAACCCGTTCTTAGCTAGGGAACTACGGTCTACAGGTTTCGAGGGGGTCGCTACCGAAATATGCCTTGTACAACACGTGCAGACAAAGACAGACAGCATACATGCAAGACTAGACAGAGTACTTGGTGATGTCTCATGGACAACAGGACAGTGTCAAAAGCACGAATGTCGCTCGTAACAGGCGGATGTCCACGGATTTGAGCTCCCGCTCGAACGTGCCGCATGGCGAAATGGAGGCGTCGTACTCTTGCTCCCTTCGCACCACACGCGGTCTCCGCGCGCTCTGACCCCACGTAAGGTCGACGATAGGGCTCAGCTGATCTCTCTCATGGTTCAGCATACAAATCCAGGCCTGGCCTGTTCTCCAGACAAGGCCCAAGTTGAGGGACCGAGCTCCGCGGGCGGATCGACAAACGTGTCAAGCCGTGAGGTGAGTAAGTACGGAGGCTCCGCGGCCAGACGCAAGCCGAACCTGTCGATCACCTCCCCATACGAATCGCTCATCGACTCCACGTGCAGGCAGCCTCTCAAAGCCGACTGCCGTTTTTGTACCGGCAGATTCCACACTGTCCCTCCTTCGTTCGCTCGCTTCCAAAACACGTGCGTGCCTCGAGAGCGACTGTTTCCACGCACCGAACCTTTTTAAGAAGCCTTCGTTCGCTCGCCTCGAAGCAACTCCGAGCACGCCTTGAGAATCCGACTGTTCTTCACACACAGCACTCTTTTTACGAAGCCTTCATTTCTCTCGCTTTGACACACGAGCACCCTCTCAACCGACTGCAGTTTTGCACATCTCCCAAATTGGACCTGAACCTGAGGTCCTCGTTTTCTCTTTTCGTTCCACGAGCACGCCTCTCTTGGTGAAACCGACCGAAACCCTCCCCCTTTGCGTAACTTCCTCCCTCGAGCCACACCCTCTCTCGAAGCCACACCCCCTCAGCTGACTGGGAGGGGCCTATCCCGGGATGGGGTAGGAATAAGAGGGAGCCCTTGTTTCACCACCACTGTACGAACATAAAAACAGTCTCTTCCACCTCCCGACACACATATAACGTCCCTTTTACCAAACAACCTATCTATACATGCATTCAATGGGGGAACTGAGCTAATCCTATATTTAGTAGTCCAATAAGGGCCATTTCCGTAACAATAAATATATATATATATATATATATATATATATATGGTGCTCCCTCACCTATCGCGGTTAATGTGTTCCAAACCCACCCGCGATAGGTGAAAATCCGCGAAGTCGAAACCACATATTTATTTAATTATTTAAATATATTTAAACACATTTTAAACGTATTTTAAACCATGATACAGCATCCACACACTCTTATTAACCTTCCCCACACACATTTAATCAGTTATTTAAAAAAAAAATTAAAAAATTTTCATTGGAAATGTGACTTCATGGGGCTGCAAAGCCTAAGACCAAAATAATTTTAAAAACATTGAAATTTTATTGAAACCTCTTGGCAGTTTTATTGAAAGAAACAGCTGCCGTCGGTCTTATATTCTTCTGGTCCTTCTTAATATAACGTACCGTAGATTCATTGAGGCCAAAGTGGCGCCCTACGCCGTGTACGTTCTCCCTTCCTTAAGCATGTCGAGAAGTTTCACCTTTTCGACGATGGTTAGAGTCTTCCTTGAGCGCTTGGATTCAGGTTCAGAAGACTTAGAAGCCTTAGAAGACTTAGAAGATGCAGGACGCTTGGGTGGCATTGCAGGGATTGAAATAAAGTTCAAACTTTAACGTAAAACACTACACGCAGCGAGATGTGAAGCCGAAATGGACGAGGCGAGATGCGGGATGCTTCTACACGGGACAACAGCGCCACAGATGCTGCTGTCACTGAGCCATTCAGCGTCTGGAATACAAAACACCATGCTCTGATTGGCCGCCTCCCAACCATCAGCCAATAGCGTGCCGAGTACTATCTCACCTGGGCAGAAGCAGCCGCAGTTGTACTCCGTTTTCCATACGGTAGCGTCTCTGTTTTTAGTACAAGCCCGCTACGCCACTACGTAGTTTTATTTAAATTTCGATTTAATATTCTTTTAATAATGTACATATATATTTTTTACTTTAATTTGTTTTTTACTATTTTATAATGTTATTTTTTTAGTATATTTTACTTAAAAATAATTAAAATAATAAATTTTAATTTTAAATAATTAAAATAAAACCCGCGATGAAGTGAAACCGCGAAAAGTGAACCGCAATATAGCGAGGGAGCACTGTGTATATATATATATATATATATATATATATATATATATATATATATATATATATATATATATATATATATATATATATATATATATATATATATACATACATATACGATCAGCCACAAATCGCGTGGCTAGATGTAGAGAGGGAGCTTACATAGAAATTACCAGCCTTGTAAGTCAATTCAGAGCAATTGGTGTTGCTCCACATCCAGACGTAGAAATTCCAGATGCAGAGTCCATGCACAAGAATCGTGCATCCTGGCACAAATCCTGTCGTCAGCTTTACAGGACATCTGCACTTGACCATGCAAAAAAGCGTCATTATGAAGGACCTCCTCCAGCATGAAAAAGATCCCTACGGACCAGCACAGTGGTAAATCGTACTGTCTCTTCTGTGGTGATGAAACAAATGCAACAGACCATTCTTTCCAGAAAGTCGAACTCACCCCACAGATACACAGCAAGGCAGTTGCACTCGGAGAAGACCGTGTCGTGGTACTCATGGCAGAAGGTGATCTGGTAGCCATCGAAGCAAAGTATCACAGGAATTATTGCACACAGTTCAACCGCCGTTCCGTTGCACTTTGTAAACAAGACACTTAGTGAAAACCTTGAAGCCACAACAGAAAATGAATTGCTCCAATTCATAAAGGAAGAAGTCTCTGGAGGTCGCAGATTCTTTGCATTGCAAGATCTGACAGATATGATAACAGAGAGATTGGAACTACATGGAATCCAGAAAGCTGTGAACCGGACATGCCTAAAAGAAACAGTTCTTGAACACTTCCCGAATTTGACGGAAGAGAAGGATGTACGAAATCGAGTTTTCCTTGTTTGTTCAAAAACGGCTCGAAAGATCATTTCAGATGCAACTCAAACACCAGACGAGGAAGCACGTACACTACTAATATGGCAGCATCGATTCTCCGTAAAGCTGTTTTGGATCATGACACACCATTCAAGTTTGAAGGTTCATTTCCCAATGGTTGCGAACAATCATCTGTTCCACAGCGTATGAAGTATTTCTTCCAGCAACTCCTCGAAGGACCCAAATCATCACCGAACAAGAGAATTCCAGGAAGATCCTCTCTGTGAGTCAAGTTGCGATGTCAAATATGACTTCTCTTTCTGCGAAATTGAGTTGCGAGCCTCCCCTTGCAGTATTCCTGGCCCTCAAATTGCATTCCCAAACAAGAAGTAAGAAGCTTGTAGAACAACTACACAAATATGCTCTGAGCGTGTCATATAAGAAAGTCCTCACCACTGAAGTTAGCTTTGCACAGGCTGTTGCAGATCAAACGAGGAATAACGGTGATATAGTCTGTCCTGGATAACTTGGATCACAATCCTACATCACGCACTGCCAGCTCTTCCTTCCATGGAACTGGGATTTCAATTTTTCAGTTCCCTTTATCACAGCACCCTGGGTTAGATCAAACATGTCTACGAATCACTTCTTACAAAACACCAATAGGCAGCAGTGGACCCATCCTGCCTCGTTCATATACGTTTGTACCACCTATGGATAGGAATCTTGTCACCCAACCTCCGGTAAAGGATGTGCATCCAGCAGCAATGAGTACATTCAACGAGGAGAAACAGCACGAACAGGCATGGATGACTGCAGTACATGACATCCTATATGAGGATTCTGATGCAGAAAAGGACACACCAACAATGTTGTCTTATTCCATGCTGCTCAATTAGATGCTGTTGGACAACCCGAAGAAGGCATTGAAGCCCTCCTGCTACTATTCCATGAGAAAGCAGCCACTCCAGAAATGATTCGACATGGAATGGAGCTGGTGGAAAAAACAACTGACCACCTCAACCCACACCAAATACCTGTATTGGTTGTGGACCAACCACTCTATGATCTTGCAAAAATTAATGCCGTGGACCTTCCCGGACATCTTTGGGGAAGACAAGTTTGTGATCATGCTAGGTGGACTCCACATTGAAATGGCTTTGTGGAGCACCATGGGAGACCTTCTGCATGGGTCTGGATGGCCTGAAGCCCTCAAAGAAGCTTGGCTAGTGAAGACGGAAGCAGCAGCCACATCTTTTCTGAAAGCGTCCAATGCAATGAGAATAAGATATGCTCATCAAGTTACTGTTGTGGTACTCGACACCCTTCTGAAACGAGCCTACAAGGACAGTGGAACAGAGATGGCCCTTGAGGAATGGGTCGTGCTAACTTCTCAAGAGAGCCCAACGTTCCAATTCTGGCTACTCGTACACAAGTACCAACAGATCATTCTCATGTTCATCCGAGCACATCGGGAACAGAAGTTCGAACTCATGGTCACTACCCTGCGGAAGCTTGTCCCTCTGTTCTTTGCTCTCGATCACCAGAATTATGCCAGATGGGTTCCAATCCTTATCCGAGACTTGGAAGATCTCCCAGATAGCATTCAGGTTGAGTTTGAAATGGGACACTAGACAATAACTCGAAGCAATCGGCGTTTCTCATCCTTACCAATTGATCAAGCACATGAGCAAGCAAACAAAAGGGTAAAAGGAGTCGGTGGCATTATTGGTCTCACAGAGAACCCCGAGATGCTGGAACGCTGGATCGTGACAGGTCTGGAAATCAGCCGTGTCGTTGAGGACTTTACTGGTGTAAAAGACAACGATGATGATGAACAACTCCCTCATCATGAGGAAGGATGTGCTTCTCAGCACCGATTTCAATGCCATGTCAAAGATCTGATAGAGGTGTTGCTGAGCAAGGGGAGTCCTTTTGAGGAGCACAGCGAAGATCTGGTTGCATTAGACAACAAGGTATGTGAGTCTGTGACTGCAGCTGTATCTGTCTGTAATTTCGAGTCTATGGGACAAGAGCAGTATGACAACTTTAGGAAGAATGTGCTGGACTCAAATGACACACTTCTGACAGCACCTATCAAACAAAACAAGTTACTGTTGTTTCATGAGAAGAAAACACAGAAGACGACTGCAGCTAAACTTAGAATGCAGCACTTCAAACGTCATGCGGAGCTCTATGGACAAGCTTTTGTAGCACTGGACAGCCGTGGGGGTGATTTGGAGGAGTTTTTTCGTCATGAATCTTCACCATACCCACCTGCATTATCGTCAGAAGGGTCCCTCAACTCTTGTACTTAGTCAGATTTGATTGTATACATCATGAAAACCAGTAAAAGCAGTATTATTTCTGCTGATGAGCAAACTGCACCAGATGTTTACGACTTTGTTGTTATTGACGGTGGAGTACTGATACACTCCCTTCCTGGTACAAATATCCAAGGCAAGACCTTTGATTCATATTTTGACAAGGTATTCTGCCCAAGAGTTCGCCACGACTTGAAACGATCGACACGAGTAGACATAGTATGAGACGACTATCGTGCACTCACAATCAAAGGAGGTACAAGGGAAAAACGA
>NC_140961.1:38696576-38704076 GCF_056783735.1 Eptatretus burgeri
CTTTGGCAAGCCACATTTCAAATCTGACCTCCGAAGCCAGACATCGACTGGGCATCTTCTGTGTGGTGCCGTTTGAAGTGAAGGAAGGGAAGCATACACCAGATATGGACTTGACAAGGCACCACTAGGTTTTAGAGGAGGGAGACAAGTTTGAAAGCTCATTCTTGAGATTGGACAGATGTTGTTTTCTGGCTCTCCTGAAGGTCGACACCCACTTGTTGTGGGCTTTGTAGAATGATCTGAGGTTGCATTTGGTCAGATTTGCCTTCCAGGAGGAGAATGCAAGTTGTTTTAAAGCAACTGACTCACCACATGGGTCAGAGTAACAAGATCCAGAGGATGGGTAAGATAATTGAAGAGGAGGTGGTATTAATCTGTGCATGAGAGAGAGTGTGGAAGTATTCCCAGGTTCAAAGAATATCAGTGGTGGTGGATTTTGGAGACCAGTCCTGAAGTGTTATTTTAAAAATCAATCAATAAATAAAACCCTTTTTCCCTGTTGAAACAATGATTCGACATTCGTGGCATTTTTCAGGAACGTATCCCTGATGGATGTCGGGGTCTTGCAGTGTGTATGTATATATCTTGTACCTTTTAATTAAGATTAATTTGGATCACCACAGAAGTTTGGTACATACTTTGTATTGCTTGGGAGTATGAGTGATACAATGAGAGCGTCACCAGAAGCAGATCTCAAAATCCTAGCTGTATGCCACAATGGCTTTGGCTTGGGACTTTGTCAAATTGTCCAGACCCAACTTGCATTGGGGGCTTGCCTTTGCAGATTCATTGTATTGTCAGCAGAAAAGCTCTGATGTGCTCCACTGCCTTGGCTACTCTGTGCGGATGATTAGGTCAGGGTGATTTATGATGTCTGTGACAAAAGACGAGATCTTACTGACTGGAGACCAGGATGTACCATGTGGATTTCAAAGCATGAATGAGCATGTAGGACACAAACACATTTGTTGATGGGGCACTTGAAAATTTAACCCTCATGAAAACATTTTGCATAGAAAATCTACCCATGCTATGGTTGTGGTGCTGTACCAGAGATTTTAAGTTCCAGATGGTGATGCCCACATCACACACTCGGGAAAGAATATACTTGATGTGACTGAAAAGAGCAAAGAACCCCTTTATCGATTATGACATTTAATCTGCAAAACCCTGGACTGAGGGACACGGTCTGCATTGAATGGATATAATCACAGAGCAAGGTGTAATAGACCGACAGTGCACCTTCAGGGCAAGTAACACGCACTCTTGTGTTATCATTGACCACCTTGACACTTCTCGTGTGGCAGAAATATTCAGACTGCTTCGGTCTCCAGGAAGGTCCTATTCAGCAACATTGGCATTCTGGGACGATTGCTTGCGTGCTCCCCGTATGCTCAGACTGCTGAGAGTAGAATGTGACACAGATTTTGAGCTGCACCTCCGTGTTGTATGTGAGATAATACCGTACTCTCGGGACTTATTTTGTTTGGAGAAATGACTATTCAAAGTATGCGCTGCATATGTGGCAGAGAGAAGAGGTGATCATGGGTTAAATGACAGGATTCCTACCAATACCTCTGCAATGGAGAATTTGTGGTTTTCCATTCCTTGAATAATCTGTTGAACTGTTTCAACTGACCAGGGATTAGAACAGATGCGCTGTTTCGCTAAAAGTCATGAAGGTGTTATTGGCTTCACTTTTTGGAAGCAAGTTCTCTTGGGGAAAAATGAAAAAGTTATTAAAGGAAGAAATATAGGTGGCTTCTTGCAAGGTATCTCACAGGTTCATATTCGGAGGCAAGAATGCTTCTGTGCAACACATCATCAAAAGAAGCTCATGAAAAGAAAAAGAAGAAGAAACTTTCAGGCAGCTCCAGATTCTCACCAGATACTTCTGACGTGGAGAACATTGTTTATGCACTGGTTTCTTAGTACCAGAATCTACTTTATATTGACAGTGTGCTTGATCTTGATCACAGACAACATTGTGCTATAATTGAGTACTTTTGGAGACCTTAAAATTTCCTTGAAATGAAGGCTACTATTTATTTATTTATTTTCTTTCTATGGAGTCGAAGCTCGTGGAAGAGCTTTTGGACACTGATCTGATCAGGACTCGACAGAACAAAAGGGACAATAGAGGGAGGGTGGAAGCACCAACAGTAGGGTTGAAAGACAAATGGACAAATAAGGGATGTGGGGAGGAATGAGGTTTCGGGGAGGAAGCGTGGAGTGGACAAGATGGATACAGAAGGAAATGCTCATGAAGGAAAAACTGGAAATTTGGAAGGAGGCTGGTTAATGGGGTTAAAAAGATCATACTTTTGGAGAGATGGTGGTGAACAGCGCTGTCTTGTTCACCACCACCACCCTCAGGGTTAATCACTGAAGTTTTCTCAGTCACTGTTTTTTGTGATCTGACATCTCCTTTTCATGTGTATGGGAGTGTCTTTACCTTCGCATTCTGCGAAAGGTTATGTATTGGTCGCTGTGTATTTATTTATTTGTGAATATGTGTGTGTGTTTGTTTGTTATTCGCATAACTCAGAAAGTATAAAACCAAATCGCTTGAAATTTGGTGGGATGATGGGTTATTATCCAAGGAACATTTGATTAGATTTTGGGAGCGATCGGGTCAAAGGTCAAGGTCAAGGTCACGGAAAGGTCAAATTCGTATTTTTACCATATCGCGGTCAATTTTGATCTAATTGGCATGCAACTGATGCCAAAATGTTCAGAATTCATTGCCCAATCTTGTGATGGGCGACATGACACAATTACGTCATTACCCTTGTTAGCGGTTGGGGGTCAAAGGTCAATGGGGTCACGACCTTTCAAAATATGCGGTTTTTGTCATAACACGGTCAAATCAAAACCGATTTGCATGAAACCAACACCAAAATGTTCACTGTTCTGTTCCCCCCACTCTCATGCCAAGAACAAAAAAGTAGCGGAGGCGAAGGTATGCGCTCTACCGAGTGCCCATTCTAGTTTTATTCTTATTTTTAAGTTCTATTTTCGATTGCATCAAACCACCTAAAGCAATAAATTTGTGGTTTGTGTGCAAGGATGGAAATTATGACATTATATTAATTGCACCTTGATTGAGAATTCGTCTTAAGATGTTTCAGTTCCCAAACCATTATATTTGCTGCCTTTTCTACGATGTATTTATTTATTTAAATATTTTTCATTACATCCGTAATCCTTACTCATTTGATACAGACCATGTCTGCCATGTCACTTCGACGGAAAACGAATTGATTTATGCGCGCATGAATAATCGTTCAAAATTCATGGAGTTCGTAACAGCATTTTCGGGTGGAGCATGACATGCTTACCACCCTGACAGGATGCTTTGAACTCGACATTTGCTTGAGGAACTATTTCATTAACAAAAGGTCTTGAGACCTGGTTATAATACGACCTGCTCAGCATTTACACCTTATTATAACCATTTTATGGTGGTGGGCTTGGGATCCTAGGATCCTGAGTTCAAATCCTGCTTGGCCATTGAATTCATACCAGATGGAGTTGACTAAGCCTGTCATCCTTCTGAGGTCAGCAAAATGAGTTCCAGCTTGCTGGGATGATTTAGCCATTCGAGTGTCCTGCGTCCGAGTGGTGACTCATCCAGGATTGTGCCCAATAGCCCAGGAGACTGCTTCAGCAGCACCGATGCTCTGTCCAGAGTATGGTCCCAATGGATGGATGTGTAACCATTTCCCTTGGTTTGTTCCCATTTGAACGCCGAGCTCATGATGCTGGGATCTCGGGTTCAAAACCCCGATACTGTGTTGAGCTGTCACAAGCAGGTTTGTGCGGGCTACTGATGTACTTTTGATGTTTGTAAAAGTATTCTGTCTCTACATGCAATGCATACACATTCATCCATGGCTCTTAAAAACAATGGTGTAAAGTAATTAATATCTAAATAGCAGATGTTATAGATGGCCAAAGTCATAAGGACTCGGCTATAACACACGGATAACTTGCGATTTGTCATTTCGTGTTTCCCTTCCCTTCAATCACAGTCTCAAAATTATTCACATTTCCTCTGCTCGCCCTGAATAAACAACACGCTTCGGGTCATATCCAGGACTCCCATGACCATGGAGAGCATAAGTTCGTTTGAGGATGGATTTTGGTACTTTGGGGTATTTAGAAAAAAATGAGCGCCGATGTCCCTCCCAAAAGTGTGGGCTCTCCACCAGAGGGCAAAATCCAAAATGGCCACTGGTGGCCATCTTGGAAATTACACAATTACATAACTCTTGAGTAAAATAACTTACAGACATGAAATAAGTTTCGTTTTTTTACTAATTTAATGACTAGGGGTCCATTCCAGTGGTTATTCTTTCATTTCGTGGTCATCTTCAATGTGAAATCCAAGATTGTCACCAACAGCAATGTTGAATATATGAATATTTCACATCTTCCAAACCATTTTAGGTAGGAAGACGATTAAGGTATTGTTTTCAAGTAATCGTATGGCGGGAAATTCATTCCAGGTGTAACTTGTCGACTTGGAGTTCATCTTCACCATGAAATCCAAAATGGCCGCCAGTGGCCATCTTGGGAATTTTTTTAAAAATACATAAATCTTGAGTTAATTAACATACAGGCATTAATTATGAAGTGTCTTTTTGACTACAAATTAATTCCAGGTGTTTCTTGCCCATTTCGAGGTCATCGTCAAACCTGAAAATATGATCTAGGTTGTTTCTAACTAATTTTTATGGTCATTTTTGCAGCTCATTCATCATTCAGCTCACACCTTTCATCATTAATCTTATTGTTGGTGATGTACTTGAGCCAGCAGGGATGATTGTATCGTATCTCAGCTGCAAATGGGTCAGGTGTGTCGCCAATCAGTTTGAGAATGCGATCTCTCATGTCCATGTCGTCTAGTAACACTGTATGCTGTTTAAACACGTTCCAAGCCTTTTCTTGATTAAGAAGATACAAAGTATTTAATTTCCGTCCAGGATGTTTTTTTGTCTTCTGGACGCATGCACCAGACACATAAGTTTTTATCATGTAGATGCCCTATACTCGAACGTACACATTTCGGTGAAGGAGCTGGAAGGGGATCAGCAGCAGCAGATTTTGGGGTCTCGGATGCAGACGTAGATTCACTGCACACACAGGAAAAAAAACAAGGTATTGAGTTCATGTGTGGTGGTAACAACTAGCAAACACAAGATCAATTGAGGAAATCCAAACCCAATAAAACAGCAGGGTTGATCAAAGAGGCAAATGCAGACACAACAAATGAAGTTCAATTGTCAAAAATTTGCACCTCCAATTATGCATAAAAATGCGCAAGTGTAAAGAAAACATGAAACCAACAAACTCAATGAAATAAAATAGTGAGCTGGAACGAGTGTGAACAAATAAGCAGGAATTGTTCTCCAAGCACAAATAGCAGAAAAGGTCAGGGCAAAACAAGGCCAACGCAGTATTTAAAGACTGCCTGTAGAACTGCAACTGTAGGGGTTACCTGCTTTGTTCACTATATGCAGATTTTTGCTTTTCAGCTTGCTGGAGCTTTCTCTTGCTTGAAATAGACAGGTAACATTCCTTGTCCATGTAAAGACCTTTGTGTCCCTTTTCCCAGTTGACACTCTCAAACACCATGCCAAACCTATATAGCCCCCTCCAATTAGCTGCTTTTTCACACAAGCTTTGCCACTTTCCACTGGAAATCCCATCAAGTGAGTCTTCCTGATCAATATGATCACTACATTGCAACACACATTGAGGAGGGGGGTTGCCACTTCTGCTACTGGTTGATTCTTCAGACATGTTAGTCTGAACTCAGTTAATTCTGTTACTCAACAGTTGGGATGTGATGTGATGACTGATCAGTTGTAGTGGCAGTCGGTGGTCTTTTGCTAGCAGAAATCCAATGATCTTGTGACAAAATAAACAGCATAATTACTATAATAGTGGAAAGCTGCAAAATTTCAGAAGGTGGGACATATTCAAATATTCAATATGGCCATTGGCAGCCATCTTGAATTTCATGTTAAAGATTACCGCAAAATGAGAAAATAACCACTGAAATGGAATCCAAGTCATTAAATTCGTAAAAAACGATACATTTCATGTCTAAGTTATTTTACTCAAGGGTTATGTAATTGTGTAATTTCCAAGATGGCCACCAGCGGCCATTTTGGATTTTGCCCTCTGGTGGAGTTAGCCCACACTTTTGGGAGGGGCATAGGAACTCATTTTTTTCTAAATACCCCAAAGTACCAAAATCCATCCTCAAACGAACTTATGCTCTCCATGGTCATGGGAGTCCTGGATATGACCCTACTAGCTCAAGTGTCTTATCTCCACAGTTGGTCACACAGACCATCTCTGCAAGCACTCCTCTGTAAGAGTATGTGTAATGGACAGCCAGCTTTACAGTTTTTCTAAGTGTTGTGCGCACCATGCCTGAACAGCAGTGGAACATCATGTCAAAGATGGATCCTCCTCTGTGTGGAATTGATCCTGAGATTAAAATTCCTGTCAAGTTTACTGCCATGTTGTATGTCGACATATATCCAGATGTTTATCCACCAGCAGTTCCAGATATGTTGGGAGAGGCTTCAGAGGGCAGGCCAAACGGATGATAGATAATGCAAATTATTTTATGCACAAGCATATGTGGGAAGATTAGAGAAGAGATGTCTGTTAAGTGTAGTATTGCCAGTACCCCTTTGTTAGGGTAAGATCATTTTGGGTTTTGAATGTCACGACTTGAGACTTGAGCGTGCTGTCGGTTCAGAGGGAGTGGAGGAATTGTGAATAATTTTGGTATGTGGTGATTGAATGATGCTCGGTTAGAGTCTGACCGGGAATTGTTCACCAGGTAAAAACTAAATGATGAGTTCTATGTTGTCATTGTGTAACAGCCGTGTCATGAAGATTGTGAAATTTCAGGACTGCGTGCAGCTGCTAGAAAGTTGTAATTACTTTTTACAACTGTTCTAAGATTCAGGCATGGGCTGACTACACTAGGAGACTACAGTGTCCTCGCCGTGCCTACCCGTCGCTTCGCTGATGGGTTTAATCAAATGACAGCATGTTGTACTTAACAAACATATTGCATGTCTCCCTATGAATCTCAATGAGGATGTAAAGTGAAGTGAAACATGCGAAAAAGGATCTTTTTTAACACGTTGTTGTTGCTTGTGTGCTCCTTGCGTGTACTTTTACTGTATACATATTTTTTTCTGTTTGTTCACAAAATATTACTTTAATGTGTATAATTTAGGTGCTCGTTCCATGTCTTTTGAAAGTGTTGTTCCTGCTGTCTTAGAATAACATGTTATCTTTGGAACTGTGACATTAAGCTCCCCCATCTTCATTTCTGGAAAGAGGGATTTTAAAACCAGCAATGTTGAGATTAAGCAAACACAAATTTTTGTTCCAAGAAAATCGATTATTAGCTTTCAACCAAGAAATAGATTATAATTATGAGCTTACAAGGGATACCCTCTTTAT
>NC_140961.1:38711576-38714076 GCF_056783735.1 Eptatretus burgeri
ATCCTGGGATCCCAAGCCCAGCACCCTAACCATTAAGCCAACACCAGGCATTACAGTGGCCCTTTAATATCATGAAATTAGGGATTGCGCATCTATATATTATTGCGGTCCCGGTGGTTAAGCTTCACCCCCCCCCCCGACCTAATTGTGGTGGATGTGCGGTTAACGCCGAGTGACTTTCCTTAGGAGGCGGACACGTGATCATCAGAGATTATTGCGCGCACGGGAGGGGGCATTGGCGGCACTGGTGGAACGACAGATGGAATCACAGATGGACTGATGTACAGCACAAGGGGTTTATACTTGAACCCCACGACAAATACATGGACACAGCAACTTAAAATAAATGCGGGGATGTCATGACAACAGAAATATTTTCAAGAGTATAATTCAAAAAGTAATAGTAATACGTGAAGTAAATTAAGCTTAAGCTGAGGTGTCTCAACACACAAACTCTAATACAGATGAGGGGAAACAAAAGAAAAGCAAATCCTCCCTTTATTCTGGCACTTAGCTTGGTCCAGAGATGGTCTTTATGGAACTTTGGAATCGAGGCGCTTCGTCCTGCACGGGTTGATGTGCCGAAAATGGTGCCGAGCCACTCTCACAGTGGGAAATGTTTGTGAGGTGATATTCAACACCACGGCTCACCGACCGCTGTGTGGCTTCCTCGTTGATCGTGCTTGCCGATCCGTGGCACTCTGCAGAATGGCGCCGTCTCTTTGGTGATGTACACGAGGCTTCGAGGTCGGTCTCTCCCGATCAGCCAAGAGTCGATGGCCAGCGTTTTGCTCAGTACGCAAGGCAATTCACAGCACGACACGAGAATCACGCAGCCATTTCGTCATGCAGAGAGGAGAGCAAAGCAAGATCCTCCATCCCAGCCACGTTCCTCACAACTACTACTCCAACCTTACCCTTCTTCCACCTCCGGGCATGGCTTGCTGGCATAAAACCCAGGAAGGCGGGGCTTCTGCCTGCTTAGCATTGTTTTGCTTGCTTGTTGTTATGGTGGTTGTTATAAAAATGTGACTCCTTCATGGCTGGCTTGTAAATGCAAAAAACGTAGGAAAAGGTCACAGGGGGCAATCACATACTGGGGGAAATTGCCCTTAATCTCTAACACCGCACCCCACCCCCCACCCCCACCCTCCTGTGTGGTGACACGTAACACTTAAGCTCACAGTTTCCCTACTTAATTTATATCGAGATGTCTCCTTCATGTCCACGGACCAAACAACTCTTTTCAATCCTAACTTTCCTTTAAAGTTCCTCCATCTACCCCCACAACTGTAACAACATTTTGTTTATACTCAAACACCCACGTGTTTAACAGAATTAAGGAAATTGTGATGAGCCAGCACTTGAGCAAGTTCTTAACTTGTCATGATCTGTCCTGATTCTTACTATCCTACTTTAGCAGATTGCATGGCCTTTGCTTTGCTTGGAAGCTCAGTTCTTTGATTAATGGCATCCTTCACATGTTTAACTGCAAAGATGTTGAGATGTTTATTTGCCCATTGCCTGCAGTGCGTGACAGGGTGAGGACAAAGATGGAGAGAGACATCCTGGTTGAGGTGAATCATCCATTCATTGTCAAGTTGCACTACGGTAAGAAGCATGTGGTGTCCAGCTGGTTCCATTGAGACACCATGAGCTTATGAATCCTTCAGCAGTTTTTTTTTTGTCAGCCTTCAATTATATCTGCTCATCCATTTGCCAATAGGTTACTTGTATAAGATTTCTACTTTCCTTATGCGCACAAGAAAAAACATGACATATCCTGTTCATTGTAGCCACGATTTTGAGTCATGCTCGAATGTGAACCCACGCCATCACCACCCCTCTCCCCCTTTACCACCCCAATTTTTTCTCTGGTCTTGAATCTTTGACAGGACTTGCAGGTGATCTACTGAGGTAATTGGCTATCTTGTGCATTAGTTCAATGTTACTTGTCTTTTGCATTTTTTTTGGTCATTTTGCCAAGCAAAAGTTTCCTTGTTGTTTGAGTTTCTTCATTTTGAAAGATAAATGTGTGCATCTCATTTTGGCCAAGTCTTGGCTGCATCATACATGCTGTTGAGACCAATGAGTGTCGTGCTGTGAGGTTGAGGCAAAATTGATTGAGACGCAAATTGATGCATAAAGTCGTTGAGTTGCAAATTATGGACCTCTGTCATAGGTTGGTCTTTGAAAGGGGTGAAAGGGTTTGCCACGCGATGTTTAAAGTCAGTTTGAACCACAGATTATGCTATTCATGTGCATTATACGTGCAGCTTTGCTTTCTGATCGTCATCCGATTATTTAGATGATTTGAAAGCTGCTGCATCTTGTTTAAAAAAAAAAAAACAGGAGGAGGAGGGTTTCTCCCAATGCTGCAGAAGCAAATCCATGACCTTGAAAAAGGATTAGTTCCAAAATGTCATTCCTTCCAAAGAAAAAGGTTCACCTGAGCTTGCATTCTCGCACATGACAGATGCTGTTGTCTGAGGCCGTTCAA
>NC_140961.1:38721576-38736576 GCF_056783735.1 Eptatretus burgeri
GGGGACGTTCACCCCTGCGTAAAGCTCAGGTAAAGTTGCTTGTCGAGCAAAAACATTTTGATGTTGTTCTTTTGCAAGAAACGATGTAGCTCCTCGTGCATGAGCGAATGGACTCGCATCATGAAAGGACAATGGTTCTTTAGTAGCTTGACCTGTCCTAGTGCTGAAGTGGCTTTTTACTTAAATCCTTCTCTCTGTCCTGAAAATGTCACTTTTAAGGAGTTTATTAAAGGGCATTTAGCTTCAGTTAATTTCCTTTATAATGGTTATAAACACACTTTAATAAATGTATACTCACCCAGTACGAGAATGGAAAGAACAGAATTTTTCACACAGTTAGAAATGTCCTCACACACCTTGATTTTGATGGTCTTGTTTGTCTGTGCGGGGACTTTAACTGCACATTGTATCCCACCCTTGACCGTAATGGAGAAGAGCCCTACCCATCAAGTACAATACCCTTAAAGAGAGCATTGTCTAAATTCTCCCTTATGGATGTATAGAGACTCCAGAACCCATCTGCACGGCAATACATGTGGTGCCGATGTGCAAATGGCTGGCTATCTCTTGCAAGGCTAGACAGATTTTACATTAATAATGACTCTCTAAATGTCATAGACCATGTTGACACCACTCCAAGTGGTTTTTCGGACCACCACATAGTTGTTCTTCATATACTTTCCCGGGCTCGAAATCGTGGCACTGCCCATTCGACCTTCAATGTGAGTCTTCTGCAAGATGACGGGTTTTCTGTTGCCTTTCGAACCTTTTGGGGAGTTTTACTACGACGGAAGCCTTCCTACTCCTGCCTCACACAATGGTGGGACAATGCGAAGACCCATATTAGAACCTTTTGTCGGCAATATAGCTCCTTTTGTACAAAGAACGAATCCGCGCTGCAATCTCTAATTGCCAAAGAAATTTTGTCTCTCCAGTCAAGCCTTCCAACTCCCAGTGCTGAAAGGACCGTTTCTCTAATAACAACGAAGAAAGCCCTCCTTGCTCAACTCTGTGCAAAACAAGCCAGAGGGGCTCAAATTAGGCTGCGAATGGAGAACTACAGCTCCATTGATACTCCTTCCAATTTTTTCTTTGCTTTGGAAGCGCAAAAAAAAGAGAAACCACCAAATAACTTCGCTGCAGGCACCAGGAGGCCGGACAACACACGATCCAAAAGACATCAGAAGCTTGACGAAACAATACTTCTCTGACTTGTATTGCGCCAGAAACACGAAAGAAGACATGATTACTTCCTTAACCATTTCTTTGCCTACCTTGTCCGAATCTGCATGCCAACAACTTGACAAGGAAGTGACTGTTGACGAACTTTTTACAGCTTTGCAAACTTTGCCCACAGGTAAAGCTTCTGGACTTGATGGAATCCCTGCAGAGTTCGACAAAGCCTTCTGGGATTTGTTGGGACCCGAGTTGCTTGACCTCTTAATTGATAGCCTACAATTAGGCTTGTTACCACTCAGCTGTCGCAGGGCTATACTTGCTCTCATATCTAAGAAAGGAGACCTCCAGCAACTTAAAAATTGGCGTCCCATTTCGCTCCTCTGCACGGACTACAAGATCTTCTCAAAAGTTCTTGCCAACCGCCTCAAACCTCTGATTGGGGAGATTTTACACCCCGATCAATCTTATTGCATCCCTAAAAGGACAATACATGATAGCATTTTTATTGTACGTGACATGATCGATATTTGTATTGCTGAACATAGAAATGTTGGTCTAGTGTTTTTAGACCAAGAAAAAGCTTTCGACACGATTGATCATTCTTATCTCTTTGCTGTTTTACGGGGGTTTGGTTTTAAGGAAAATTTTATTTGTTATATTAAACTATTGTACAATAATATTTTTAGTTTGCTCAAAGTAAATAACATCTTCAGTCAGCTTTTCTCTGTCACCAGGGGTATTCGTCAAGGGTGCCCCCTGTCTGGCCTTCTATACTCCCTATCAATTGAACCTTTACTACATCGTTTACGTACACGGCTACAAGGGTTTTATCCTCTGCCGTTAGAAAATCCCGTAAAGATCATTGTTTATGCGGATGATCTCTGCGCAATTGTACACTCTGATGACGATGTTCGTGCTTTGGTTGAGTCTGTCAAGGAATTTAGCTTGGCTAGCTCGACTAAAGTTAATTTGGAAAAGAGCAAAGCTTTTTACTTTGGTCCACGGAATGAAACTCCCCCTCCATCTCTACCAGGACAGCTTGAATGGACCAATGAAGGAATGTGCTACCTCAGTGTCTTTCTTGGAACTCAAGATTTTTTAAAAAAAACTGGGAATCGCTGATTACTAAAACTCAGCAGCGGTTGATAAAATGGAGGGGATTATTGAGGCAGCTTTCCTACCGGGGTCGTACTCTGGTCAATAATAATCTTGCGGCATCAATGCTATGGCATGTTTTCAAGGCACTGCAGGCCCCAGTTTTTATCCTTAAAAAACTTCAAAGCTTTTTTTGTAGATTTTTTTCTGGGGGGAAAGCACTGGCTCTGGCCAGGAATACTAAGCCTGCCGACTGCAGAAGGTGGACAGGGGCTAATAGATGTGACGAACAAAGTGATGGCTTTTCGCCTACTTTCAGTACGAAGGCTTCTATACTCCGACGTCCCATGGAAAGCCTTTGCCCATTGCTTGCTGAAGCAAGCTGGGAAACTAGGCTATGGTGATGAGCTTTTTCTTCTTGATATGAAGCGCGTGGATATGACATCGATCCCTCTGTTTTACCGAAGCATGCTGGAAGCGTGGCAGGCTGTTTCTTTTCGCCGTGATGCCAGTGCTTACTCCCTTCAGATGTTTTTAAATGAACCAATATTTTAAAATTATTTTTTTGATGGGGTCTGTAGTGACAGATCTTTCATGCAAAAGTTTATTGATGTCGGCGTTACCAGAGTAAAACACCTCAGGAACCCCCTTGTACATAGATGGAAGCCAGCTGCTGATATTGCCGTGGCCACCAGTGTGAGGTCCATCAGGGTTATTGGCAGAATTTTCTCTGTGATTTTACGGACTTTTAAGCAAACCGGGTTAAAATGGGACCCAGACATAGAAGATGCCCTCAATTTATCCCAATGTCCTTTCCCAAATCTTTTAATTTTATTTCAAAGTTTTAGGTTTTTTAACCAGATGGAGAAATCCTCAGTGTACAATCTATGTGTTCTCACCCTTTTTCCTGGCAAACCCACAGAGCCACAAGCTCATTGGCGAGCGCTGCTTCAAGCTAACGTTTCCACCACAATTAAATGGAAGGTGATGTATAAAGAACTGATTGTCAAGCGCTCAGGCGATCTACAATGGCGGCTAGCGCACAACATCCTGCCTTGTAATATTCTGTCCCACCGTATATATCCTGAAAACTCGGAATTGTGCCCCTTTTGCGACACCCCAGAGACCATTTTTCACATTTTCATTGAATGTTCAAAGTTGGCCTCGCTATTTGGAATTATGTCGCGTGTGATCCGGGGGCTCGGTTTGACTTTTACGCATTGTGTTTTTATATTTGGTTTCAATGTCTTGTATCAATGCAGAAATGAATGTCTTTTAGCAAACTTTTTGTGTTCTGAGTCAAAACTAGCCATCTATTTATCGAGGAAACGAAAACTGCAGAACACTGACGTTTTAGCTGATGACGTTTTAACTATTTTTAAAGCATTGGTTACATCGCGTGTTTTTTTTGAGTTTGAAATTCAAGATCCTGTTTTATTTAAAAACCGGTGGTGTGCGAAGCAATCATTATGTAGCACGGTTGGTGGTGCTCTGACAATCAATTTACAATTTTAAAATATTACTTCTTTTTTACCCCTTCCTTTCCTGGTTGTCTTTTTTTTGATGCCTGTATGAACTTCCTTGCAATAATGGAGAAGAAAAGTCAAAAGTCTCTCTGTCTCTCTGTCTTTCTGTCTTTCTGTCTCTCTGTCTCTCTGTCTCTCTGTCTCTCTGTCTCTCTGTCTCTCTGTCTCTCTGTCTCTCTGTCTCTCTGTCTCTCTCTCTCGCCGCCTGCTGGCCGTTGGTTCGTTGTGTGTACTGTCATGGCGGCTGCTTGCTTCGTGTCGTGAGTTCCTGTCCTCCGTTGTGCTGGTTTGTGTTCCCACATTGCCCATTTCACTCCCTGTGTTCATGTTGTTTGTTTGTGAGGTTTTCTCGTGTTTCCCCTCTGTGTAGAGAAGAGAGAGAGAGAGAGAGAGCTCGGCGCGGCACTAGTTTAGGGTATTGTCGGTTTTCTAGGCGGTTCCCTGTTAGTCGCTTCAAAAACTTTTCGCTTTAAACCTTTATTTTGCTTTTTAAAAATTTTTCTCTTTATCTTTCCTTATTTTGTTTCGTTAGCGCTCCCTTTCCCAAAGTTCGGGAAAGGTTGGGGTGTTTTGGTGACTTCCTCTTCCTGAGTTAGGAAGACGTCGGTCGTCGTGTAGTGAAACATGTCGGCCGCTCGTTCGCAGCGGTATTCCGCGTTCAAATGGTTATCGTGCAAAAATGGCGTCGCCTGCTCTCCACCCGAGGGCGTTTCGGTGGAAGCGATTGTTCTCGCGATTGGGAAAATTATCGGGTTTGATGAGGTACACACCGCATCGCGCATGAATAAACGGGTTATCGTGTTTGTGTCTGACGAAGAGCACGTTGCTGTCATCGTCCAACAAGGCCTGTCCCTCGACTCTGGACACTTTGTGATGACATCCTTTAGATACTCCTGCTCAGAAAGTGGTCATCTCAAATGTACCGCCATTCCTGAGCGGTGATTTAATCCTTAAAGCGCCGCAGCGCTATGGACACTGCGTGTCCCCTCTAATCATGCTCCCTTTGGGCTGCAAAGATGAACGTGCCAGTCACGTGATGTGTTTTTGTAGACAAGTATTTATGGTACTTAACAAGGATTATCCCTCTCTGAACGTCATTTGTAAAGTTCACTGTAAATAGTCACGATTACCAAGTATATGTAAACACTGACACCCTAAAGTGCTTTGGTTGTGGTGCAGTGGGACACATGAAACAGTTTTGTCCTCTTCGGAAAACGCAGCTTTCCACGTAGTGGGGCAGATTAAGTCAGTATCCCACAAGAATCTTTCAGTTGATGGTACAAGCTCCAAATTTGGTATACATCTGCTCCAGGACCCAACTTTGACAGCTTTTAACTTGAGCGTGCCACTAAAAGAGCAGCTGAAATTCAAAATGATCCAGGAGATGGGCACTCAAAAATGCGAAGAACTAGCATGGAAGTGCAACGGTGTTTCCTATGTGAAAAGATACAACCAAAGTCAAAGTTGCGACAAGCCATGACCATGCAGCTAAATGAGAGGCTTAATGAATGTGCTCGCAATCTTAATGATGGCAAGCTTTTGGCTGTCTTGAGTGGTGGAGATGTGGTTGCCCTGGAACTGAAATACCACTACTCTTGCTTAACAGCTCTGTATCAAAGAGAAAGGGCACACATTGCAGCCAAGAACAAAGAAAAAGTCCAGTCATCCCAAGAAAAGGAAGTCTTCCCTTTGGTGTTCTCTGAACTTCTTACCTATGTCATTGAGACAAGAAACAGCAGTGATGGGCCTGTTTCGTTTCGACTTGCTAACTTGGTGAGTCTTTACAAGGAAAGACTTGAACAATTTGGAACAGATATACCTGATGTGAACTCTACCAGACTGAAAGAAAAGCTTTTGGCAGAGATACCTGCGTTGGAAACCTACAAGGATGGACGTGTTGTTTATCTGACATTCAAGAAGGATGTAGGTCCTGTCATATCAGAAGCATCAACCTACTCTGATGCCATCATTCTCGCCAAAGCTGCAAGATATTGCGTAGGCACATGCTTGATCACAAATGTAAATATGAGGGCAATCTTCATGAGACTTCAGTATACGATTCATTACCTCCAGCTTTGCTCCAATTTGTCTGCATGATTGAGCATGGAGCAGACATAAAGTCTCAACTGAGGTTTGGAGCAACTACAACTGACCTGGCTATGGCTCAGCTCCTTCAATACAACTGCTTTGCCAAATACAAAGAAGGTGCTGCCACACACAGGCATTCCAGAGACAGAGAAACCCCATTTCCGGTCTACATAGGGATGTCTGTTCATGCTAAGACAAGAATGAGACACCTAGTAGAAATGCTCCATGACCATGGTCTCAGTATTCCATATGATCGAGTACTTGACATATCAGCTCAGCTGGGAGATGCAGCTGTAGCCAGATATGTAGAGGAAGGTGTGGTTTGTCCTCCCAAACTGAGGAAAGGTATTTTCAGCACATCTGCGATGGATAACATCGACCATAATCCCTCTTCCACAACGGCGACCACATCATTCCATGGAACCAGCATATCCATCTTTCAACATACAACATCAGGAAATCAAGGAGAAATACGGGAACCAATTCTAATTAAGAATACCGAAGTAAAGAAAGTCCCAGAAATCCCCGACTCATATACAAATGTCTATCCTGCGTTCTTCACAACAAAGAACCCTTCTCCTCCCAAAGGCAAAGTTACATATGAATCTCTGCCAAGTCTCCCCCTAACCAATGAATATGAGTGGTTGCAGAAGATTAGCCTCACACAAGAAGTACATGACAATGTTAACATCACTTGGTCAGCCCATCATGCAGAGAAAAAGAGAGGTCTTGCATTTGAAGTGAGTATTACAGCACTTCTGCCCCTCCTTCGTGATGAAGCTCACTCAGTTGCCACTGTAAGGCACTCCATGAACAAAGTCAGGGATACTATTGCACACCTCAACCCAGGACAGCTCCCTGTGATAACTGCAGACCAGCCTATTTATGCACTTATCAAAGTCCAGTGGCACTGGCCTGACCTGTATGGTGAGGATAAATTTGTTGTCATGTTTGGGGGCCTCAACATAGAGATGGCTGCTTTAAGGTCTCTTGGAACCCTACTTCAAAGCAGTGGGTGGACAGGTGCTCTTGTGAAGTCTGGGGTGGCTTCTTCTGGAATGGCAGTCCTTTCTTTCTGCCTCAAGTGTCACAAGAACACGCCATATGCACCAAGTTACAGCGTGTTGCCTCTACATGCTCCAAAAGGAAGCATATGAGCATCATTGTGTAGAAGAGAATGAAGAAGCTCTGGATTTTGATGACTGGTGTGAGAAACGCAGAAAAGGAAGTCCAATTTCAATTCTGGGATCTTGTGTTGTCAATGGAATTGGTGACGTTCTCGTTGGTCAGGTCTTTCAGGGAGGCCAACTTTGGTTTGTATTGCAAAGCACTGGCTGCTCTAATCCCCTTGTTCTTTGCAAACAACAACAATGTGAACTATGCCAGATGGCTTCCCATCCATCTTAGAGACATGGTCACTTGGAACACACTCACCCTGAGGACTTTAATGAATTTCAACTGGGAAATTTTGTGGTACACAAGACTAACAGGGAGTTTTCCGGCTTGGCCATTGACCAAGCAGATGAACAGGCCAATGCAGTAGTGAAAGGTGATGGTGGTGCCATTGGGCTTACTGAGGATCCAGCTGCACTGAGTAGGTGGATAGTGTCTGGACCAGAAGTTAGCGTGCTAATATCACAGTATGAGTTGGCGTCACTGGCCAAAGTGGCAAATTAAGATATCACGCACCATGAGCAAACCAGCCTATCTCAGAAATCCTTCTCTGACATGGTCCAGAAATTGTTTGGTGAAATGAAGGATCTGGGCAATCCTTTTCAGGAAGAATCAAAAGACCTGCTCACATTGGACTCAAAAACCATCATGCATCCCAGTACTGCTGAACTTGAAAGGACTCACCTTGAGAAAGGTAAAGTTGCCTTCCGAGAATTTTTCAATGGTCTGGGTGACAGAGCTTCCTTCTATAAGCCCATCAAAAAGAACAAAGCAGACTTCTTTCGCCAAGAGGCAGCTTCAACTTCTGGTGACATGAAGCAGCAGGTACTCGAAGATGATTGCCGTCTGTTCTCGCAACTCTTTATATCCTGCCAAGCACGAGAGTGTGACCTGCTTGAGTTTTTCCAACATGAAAACCAGTCTTTCCTTGCGGCGCTGAGTGACAGTGGGAAACTCCACACTGGTCAGAAGTCGCAACTTGCAAAAATTCTGGAAGCTACAGTTACTCCTCCCAACACTAGACCAGGATGTGATGCTGTTTATCATTGATGGGTCCTCTCTTGTGTATTAATTGCCACCAAAGACATCAAAGACCTTTGAGGCATATGCTGTCTGAGATGTGGTTCCAAAGATTCAGATGTACTCATCGAATTTCGTGAGGACAGACATAGTTTTTGATGTTTATTGGACTTTCAGCCTGAAGGCTGAAACAAGATCAAACAGAGGCAAAGTGGATCGATGCCGAGTGATGGAGAAAACCAAGCTGCCGCCTAACCGGAAAAGTTTCCTGAGAGACAACAACAACAACAAGACAGAGCTCTTTGGGTTCCTTGCTGATAAGATAGTGACCATGTGTCCTGACAATGTCGTTGTTGTGACCAAAGGAGATCAGGCTCTTTCCAAAAGATCCATCAGTCTTGATGGCTTAAGTCCTTGCAACCACGAGGAAGCTGACTCCAGAATCTTCACTCGTGCTCTTCATGCAGCCAAGCAACAGACGACGTCTGTGTTGATTAATGCATGTGACACAGATGTTCTCGTTGTTGCAGTCAGTGTTTTTGCTAGCCTCCAAGACGCAGGCATGGAAATGCTGTGGGTTGAATTTGGCCAGGGTCTGTTCATTAAGTGGTTGCCAATTCATGACGTGGTGGCGAATCTTGGCCCAGACAAATCCAGTGGCATGCTGTTCTTTCACGCCTTCACTGGCTGTGGTATTCTGTCAGCTTTTCGCGGAAAAGGCGAAAAAACTGCATGGCAGGCATGGGAGGTTTACCGTCAAGTGACTCCCGTCTTCAAGAAGTTAAGTCAGTACCCACCAGTCGTGGAAAATGCAGACTACAACGTCCTTGAGAAATTTGTGTCATCACCATGTATCAAGAACAGCACTATGGACAAAGTTGATGAGGCAAGACTGGACTTGTTCGCTCGGAAGCAAAGGTCTTATGATGCCATTCCACCGACAAGCGCAGCTCTCATACAGCATGTCAAACGGTCTGCCTACCAAGCAGGCTGCATATGGGGCCAGGTAAAAGTGTGCAAAATGAAAACTGAAAGCCCTGCTAAAAGCCCAGTCACACCTTGACGTTTTAGCCAGCTTATGCCGATTTTTGGAAAATTTGTCTCAAACGCTGGTACACGTCGAATACGTTATAGGTAAGTTTTGATAACATTGAGAGCACGCTGAAAAACACTGCCATACGTCGTAGTACACTGGCTTTAAACGTACTTTTCGGTTGTCCTCAAATTTTCCATGCTTGAAATTTTAAGACTTATGCCATCGTATGACTCACACGTTCCGCATAACGCTGGCCATAAGTTGTAGGCACGTCACACGATCGTTGACACACGTCAACACACGTTACTTGTAAGTTACTCATAAGTCGAAACATGTCGAGGTAATGTTTAGCGTAACCAAAACTTATTTCTAACCTATGAGTAACGTGTTGTACTCATGTTACGCGATCGGTGACACACATCGACACACGTTACTTGAAAGGTGCTCATAAGTCGAAACACATCAAGGTAATGGTTAGCGTCAGTGTTCCAGACTCCCTGTTTTTTTTTTTTTCTTCCTTCTTTCGGGATGATAGTCATTTTGACACTTCGATTTCTAGTGCGGTTTTAATATAATATAATATAATTAATAGGCTGCCGCTCAACGATTTAAATCATAACCGCACTCTACACTGAACACCGTCATACCGAAGAAAAAAAAAAACCGGGAGTCTGGAACACTGACGCTAACCATTACCTTGACGTGTTTCGACTTATGAGTACCTTTCAAGTAACGTGTGTCGATGTGTGTCAACGATCGCATATCGTGCGTACAACTTATTCCCATCGCATGCGGAGCGTGTGCCATACGGAAAGTACGTCGTAAAATTTTCAACATGTTTAAAATTACAAGACGTACTCCATTTAATACGACGTATGATAGCGTACTTTAGCGTTCTATTCACGCATACCAAACTTACCCATACCGTATTTGACGTGCGCCAGCGTTTTAGACGCATTTTTCAGAGGTCGGCATACGCTGACAAGATCGCCAAGGTGTGACTGCGATGTTGACACTTCCATTTCTCCGGCGGTTATGATTTGAATCGTTGTGCGGCAGCCTTTTAATAGGCTACGCCATGTCATCGTCGGCGATGCGTGCAGCGTGCTATGCATAAGTTAGACTATCGTTGGGCATAGGTTATGAAGGCCGACAACAGGTTCAGCATTCGTTGGTATAAGTTATCTCTAACACAATGAAACGTTCTGTGTCCGTTACTAATACGTTATGCATAAGACCAAGTTGTTATGAATACGTCCGAATCTTTAAAAAAAAACATCAAAAGTTCAACATAAGCCAGCGTTCTACATACATTTTAATACGTTGCCATTGCTGGCTAAAACGTCAAGGTGTGACTGGGCCTTAACTGGGGGTGGCAGAAAGATGGTGAGGTCTGGCAACTCTTTTGGACGACCCTTCCACCCATTGCCCAGAGTTGTCAGCAGTTAACAAAATGTGGCTGCAAGACGGAATGCCGAGGGCGATGTAAATGCTATCGCTTCAGTCTCAAGTGTACACAGTTGTGTGCATGCAAATGTGAGGACTAAATGACTGACTAATCCACCACGTGAATCAAAAATAATAATTTCCTGCTGTATATGCTATATTATTCTTCATTTTTTTATTTTTGCAAAATGTAGCGCTAAAAGAGCCTGTTGTCATTTAATTCCGTCCATATCATCTTAGTTTTCAATAATTACTATTTTGTAAGTGCAGAAATAGATTTTTCGAACTCAAAAACATATATTTCGATGCATAGAACATTAAAATAGCATTATTCCATCAAAATTTAGCTCAAACACAGATTCAAACCACTTCAAATGGTGGCCATTTTGTTTTTCAACGTGGGTAACGTACTTTTCTGAGAGAATAGGTCCTGGAGCACATGTATCCCAAATTTGGTGCTTGTACCACCAAGTGAAAGATTATTTCAGTTATCTGCTGCACTAACGGCCGAACCGAGTAACAACGGCTCACAGATTAATGTTAACGTTCCCTTTCAGCGAACGGACAGGATAAAGCGGCTGAACGAGTGGACCCGCCCCCTCCCAATGACGTACAGGACAAACTCGTTCAACAAGTGGACACTCCCCCTCCCAATGACGTACGGGACAAACGCGTTCCACGAGTGGACACTACCCCTCCCAATGAGCCAATGGACAGTGTAAGTGAGGGGTTCATTGCCGTCTCAAAAATAAAAAAACGTAAATCCCTTGCACCACATGTGTCACCTTCTGGTAAAAGGCAAATCAGCGAAAATGTAATTACTGGAATCCCATGTAATAACAGATTTGCCTTTCTGGAAGAAGAAAATAACCCAGAAACGTCCGCTTGTTCAAACATCATCAATAAAACAATCGTATTTAACTTGCCAATCCCAATCAGCGTCTCCAACCCCACAGAGAGCTTCCGCTCGCACAAGGACGTTCCTAATGTAGACTGTTCCCATATCCAACAGTCACAGGAGGAAGAGAAACTTTTACAGTCTCTCTCTAACAAAACAATAAATGAGACAACTAAGAACACTGAGGAAACGAGGGAGGATAGTTTAAATCCTCCAATAGAGAGTGATACTCATAACTCGAGCACCGTGGCCGTGTCACGGACAAGCTTGGAGTCCACTCTCTTACATTCTGAAGAATCCCCAGGCATAACTCTGATGTATAAGGCTCCTGAAGAAGATTGTTTCATTGAAACCGGGCAATCATGTGATGCTCACAATGAAACTGAAACACCAATCGATTCCCCATGTGAGGAATCTGATGGTGAAAGTCAAGATGAGTCTTCTAAGATTCTAAAGGCTGAAAGCAGACCTTTGGGTGACGAGCTTCGGAACTTCTTGAGGGACTCTTATCGTAAGAGAAATATTGAACTGAAAGATCATTTCCCTGATCTTCCGGTGTTAATTACGAAATTGAAAGAAATTGTGCGTAACCCCGTCACCCCAAACTTCACTGAGGCTCAGAAGCACAGGTTAAAAAAAATTATCCAGAAAGCTCGACAGGAGCTTCTTAAGTGAGGTCCTTATGGTGTGTTTCTCTTATTTATTTATTTTTCTTCTTTCCATTTCTAAGCACATGAATGTCAATTTCGGAAGTCTAAACATTAATGGTGGTTCTAGTTTAGAGCACAAAGTTCAGGTAAAAGACCTGACTCGGCGTTTGCACCTGGACGTCTTGTTATTGCAAGAGACGCATGGAGATCTGATTGCCCAAGCCCAGTGGAGAAGGCTCATGAAGGGTTAGTGGTTCTTCAGTGATATAAATTCCTTCACTGCCGGGATTGCCTTCTTTGTCTCGCTTTCATTAACACTCTTGCAAGTTCATTTAAATGAAATAATTCCTGGACGTCTGGCTTGTCTTCAGTTCATTGCTAACAATCAAATCTTTCTTTTTGTAAACATTTATGCCCCCAATGAGAATGCTGAAAAGTACAACTTCTTCCTTAAACTAAAGGCCTTTCTAAGCACAATTGACTTGAACTGTTGTTTTATACTGAGTGGTGACTTCAACTGTACCCTTGACCATGCTTTAGATAGAAACAGTGTGGAACCACATCCAAAATCTGCCAAAACTTTGGAAAAAATTTATAAAAACTGTGGGACTCATGGATGTTTGGCGTATCCAACACCCCAGACAACGTCAGTTCACCTGGTTAAGATGTGTGTCCCAGAGACACACTCTTGCCCGGTTCGACAGAATTTATGTCAATGCTACAATGCTTGATAAGATATTAAAATCTGATATCGTGCCTTCTCTTTTCTCTGATCATCTGGTGACAACACTCTCCTTTAAGCTTGCTCTGCAGCAACATGGCACTCCGTATTGGAAGTTTAACGTCATGTTACTTGAGAATATTACTTTTTGTGAAGCCTTTAGGGTGTTTTGGAATAGCCTCATCGAAGGAAAGAATAGTTTAAGTAGCCCTAGATTATGGTGGGACTACGCAAAGGCACAGATTGCTGTCTTTTGCCAACAGTTTAATCACTTCTCATCTTTTAGTGCAAAAAGGAAAGGATTGTACTCGAAAAAGAAATACTGAAATTACAATCTGATGTTGCAAACAACCCCAGTGCAACAAATAACCATCTGCTACTGGAAAAAAGGCCCTTTTAAATGACCTTGTTGACTATCAAGTGAAAGGTGCTATGATCCGATTACGGATGGATCAGATTTATAATTTGGACTCGCCAACAAAATTTTTCTTTCATTTTGATAAAAAAGACCACCTATCAAAGGCAAATTGAAACCCTAAGGCTCTCAACTGGGGACATCGTGACATCACAAAATAACATAAAGAGGGAATTCTATAACTTCTTCTCAGACGTGTTTAAGGCAAACGATGTTGACAATGATGCAATGCAATACTTCACGTCTGATCTACCCACGTTAAGTGCTACTCAAAGGGACCAGCTTGATTCCTTACCTTCCTTGGAAGAACTTGCACTCTCGCTTGCTTCTCTGCCGACTGGAAAATCTCCTAGACGAGACGGCCTCCCAGTCGAGTTTTACAAATCCTTTTGGTCCTTACTAGGTCCAGAGCTTTTGGAGGTCTTTACTAGTTCTTTACAATGTGGGGAATTGCCAATGAGCTGTCGCAGAGCAGTAATTACTTTATTACCGAAAAAAGGGGACCCTCAGCTCGTTGGCAACTGGCGCCCAATCTCTCTTTTAACTTCTGACTATAAAATATTTTCCAAAGCTCTGACTCGACGCATCTCTCCCCTTCTAGAATCTTTGATTCAAAGTGATCAGTCCTACTGTATCCCTAACAGACAGATACATGATAACATAATCCTCATAAGAGATCTTTGGGATGCGTGTAAAGCTAAAAATGATAATCTTGGTTTGATTGTGCTCGACCAAGAGAAAGCTTTTGACCGTGTTAGTCATGCATATCTTTTCAAGGTTCTCGAGTGTTTTGGACTTGGTCCCAGGTTTACCTCCCTTATAAAACTCTTTTATCATGGCATTTCCTCAGTACTCAGAGTAAACTCTGAACTGACTTCACTTGTAAAGGTTGGAAGAGGTATCCGTCAAGGATGTCCTTTGTCTGGCATTTTGTACTCTCTTACTATCGAGCCTTTCCAAATCAAAGTTCGCAGCTTTTTTAACTGGTTACACAAAGCTGCAAGTAAAACCTGTGAAAGTTTCTGCCTATGCTGATGATATTTGTGTCATTGTACGCACAAGCAAGGAGATCAAGAAACTGGTGGACTGTTTGAACTATTATGGTTTAGCTTCTTCAGCTGCAATAAAATGGAACAAGTGCCAGGCACTGTGGATCGGCCCATGCCAACTGCCCATGCCTGTTCTTCCGGAACGCCTCACCTGGTTGAACAATGGAATGAAGTGCCTTGGCGTTTTCATCGGTGATGCAGCAACACAAGCAAAGAATTGGGACTCTCTTGCTGAAGCCCTCAAACAAAAGCTGCTGAAATGGAAAGGCTTACTGACTTTGCTCTCTTATCGAGGCCGAGTCCTGGTCATCAACAACTTAGCAACATCTCTATTGTGGCACAGGATCAAAGCCATACCACCTCCTGAACTTTTTTTGTTGAACATACAGAAAACCTGAACAAATTTCTTCTGGAGTGGAAAACACTGGCTTCGTCCACAGATCCTGAATCTTCCATTGGCGGAAGGTGGACAGTCTTGTGGACATTGTGTGCAGGGCAATGGCCTTTGGCGTCGCCTCAATCTGGCGGCTTCTCTACGGTCCGTCGGACTTAGTCTAGAGGTCCGCCGCCCTTCTCATCCCTCGGCAAGCTGGTATGCTTGACTTTTCATCAGGATTATTTTTAATGAATATGAAATGTATTGATTTGTCCTTGCTTCCACCTTTTTATAATAGCATTTTAAATGCTTGGCGTGTTTTTATAGT
>NC_140961.1:38744076-38756576 GCF_056783735.1 Eptatretus burgeri
AACTGGTAACAGCAGGCCGCTTTCCATATGCACTGTACTCTCTGATGGATTGGCACATCCCAGTGGATTCAAGTGTCCGTTTCCTTTTTGTCTGGTCTGAATAGACCCTCAGCTCGGGGACTGGACCAAAGTGCCCTCGTTGATAGCGGACTACTGTAGTGCCATGAGTTGTCCTCTTTCCATCAAGAGTCTCTTCAGTCATGTCATTATTGTCTACTGCCACCTGGACAAAGATGCCTGGGGAGATGTTTGATGGCAATACCGTACCAAAGATGTCGCTCTTGGCTCGGATCTCCTGTGCAAGGCTTGTGTCGGTTGCCTCAACATCATCGTAGGAGTCACAGTGGCCCATTCTGCTCAGCATGGTTATGAGCTGTTTTGACCTCGTCATATGGCGAACTGCAATTCCCAGGGCCACATGCTTGGGCATGTTAGTTCTAGCATGAGTTGCACAGTGTACAACATCCTGAGCAAGCATCAAAACACGTCTTTCATCTGATGAGTTGCTACATTCTGGTGCTGAAACTCATCTTCATCTTCCTTTTCTGGTTTGGTAATAACCCAGCGTAGTAGCCAGTAAAGACTGTCTGGTATCACAGATTTGGATTTTGTCAGGGTTAGATCCATGATATTAGGTGGCCGGACTGATATGCCTTGGCATTCATTGATCTCCGACTTGATGAGTTTTGCAGTGCGGTACAGCAGACTCACCCTGTCGCAATCATCCATCGCTGTTATGGGCTGTTTTCTTGGTACACCTGTGGCTGTTGCAGTGTTACACTGATAGGCAGAGTTGATGACATATTGAAGGGATATGGACCTTGAGTACAAAAGCTCGGACTTACTAAGATCATATGGCTTATAGAAGACAATGTCATCTCCAAAGTGTTTCTTTAGTCGAAGTTTGAGTCGCTGGGTAGTGTAGCTGTCGACTGCCACTCCCTGTCCGCACAGAAAATGATTGTATCTGTCCAGAAGAATTGTCATATCAAAGGCCTTCCCACCATTCAGGTCAGCAGAGATATCTTCAGCCAATTGCTTGAATGCCGTATCGTAACAAGTTTCTTGTCTCTCTTCATGGAAGCCAGCATACTGCAGATTAGATTTGCTGATGTATGAGGCATGGCAAGCTCTGTGGTATCTAGCTTCTTCTGTCACTAGATCTTTACTGACAGCACCAGTAGTCCGTAACATGTCCTCATCGCCCTTTGCGGTCGCTGCTTGCACAATAGTTTCACAGGCTTGGAAAGTTCTGACCATGGTCATCTCCTTTACCCTTCTGTGTGTTTTCTTCTTGCAGAAGAGGCACATAGTCCAGTCAGTGGACGTTGACTGGGACCTGGATACCCTGGCGGTCTCCGTCAAACTTGTTTCAGATTGTGTGCCAATCTTAGATTCTTCTGCTGGTGTCGGTGAAAATGCAGATCTTCTCCTCTGCATGTAATGCAGGTTTTCTTTGCTTGTCCATTTTTCGCAGCAATTTGAGTGCCATTTAACATCCGCGGTTGCCAAACTGTCAAAATCTGATTTTAAACGTTCATATACTTCATCTCGTCGGAGTTCCAGTGCTGCACCAAGTGTCTGTATGGAGGTATCTCGGGCTTTCCTCAGTGTCTCGTTTGAGTCCATCTGACAAATTATGCACTTGTGAAAGTTAGTCAACTTCTGTCTCTTTACAGGTAAAAGTTGCACGACTGCCTAACTCTCTGAACTGGCCATTGCTTCAGTTGGCTAGTAGGAGTCTTTCAGATGTTCAATCTGGAATGACAGAAAAGCAACTATGTTAACCCACAGCCTCTTTTACCATCATTATTAACATGACATTTTTAGGTCATCTCTACCGAGATGACCTAATAAAGCCGGACCAAATGTCCGTCCGTACGTCCGTCCGTCAACAATTTTTCTTTCCAATCTTGATGAAACTTAGTATGTGGGTGGAGGTCGATGAGTGTTGCCTTTTGTCCGGGTTCAAGGTCAGGGTCGAGGTCACGAGGTCACGTAAGTTATAAAAATCGCCATTTTCAAAACCTATCTCGTCTGCCATTCTACAAGATATTCGGCAACTGTTTATTGATTATGATAGTAAAAAATATTATCTTGTATCAAACCAGACAGATTTTTGAATTTCCTTCCCGTTTGATCGTCACGTGATCTGGAAGATGGCCAAAAACGCCGATGTGATTCGCAAAGAAGGAAGGAAGGAGAAATGAAATATTAATATAAAACACATTTTTAGCCTTTTATATTTATACATTTTCCGCCGAAGGTGCAAAAGTTTCAAAACCGGAAATGTAAACGTCGGCATTTATTTTCAAAATATAATTTCGTGCGCGGGCACCAAAATGCCGAGTCATCTTTAACCAAACTGCGCAGTTCGGCTGCGCAGTCGTCTTCAATCATGACTGAACATTGAGAACTTGTGTATGTGTATATATATATATATATATATATATATATATATATATATATATATATATATATATATATATATATATATATATATATATATATATATATATATATGTATATATATATATATATATATATATATGTATATATATATATATATATATATATATATATATATATATATATATATATATATATATATATGTATATATATATATATGTATATATATATATATATATATATATATATATATATATATATATATATATATATATATATATATATATATATATATATATATATATATATATATATATATATATATATATATATATATATATATATATATATATATATATATATATATATATATGTATATATATATATATATATATATATATATATATATATATATATATATATATATATATATATATATATATGTATATATATATATATATATATATATATATATATATATATATATATATATATATATATATATATATATATATATATATGTATATATATATATATATATATATATGTATATATATATGTATATATATATATATATATATATATATGTATATATATGTATATGTATATATATATGTATATATATGTATATGTATATATATATATATATATATATATATATATATATATATATATATAAAAATATATAATATAATATGAATGAATGAATGAAAATATATACATATATATATACTGAACAAAAATATAAACGCACCAACCTAAATATCTAAGTCAAGATTGCCATTATGGGAAAATGGTCAAACCGATGATATGTTTGAGCAATGGTTCCTTTGTTTTGCTCAAGACAGATGTTCCCATTGAAATTGACCTCTCTGAGTGTGTGGACTCACACGTTGAGTAATCCTTCCCATGAGCACCATGGGGCTTGACAGAGTGATGGTCAGTGAGCGTGACCAGGACACAAACACTCCCTGTAGCTTGCCCTATAAAAGGCCTCCCCAAAATGTGGACTGGTGCCAAATGTCAACATGCCACAGATGTCACAAATCTTGAGGGAGTGTGCCATTGGCATGCTGAATGCTGAGACGTCAGTACGGGCCATTGCAGCACACTTCAATGTCCACCACTCCACCATTAGCCGCCTGAGAACGCGCCTCAGAGAGACTGGAAGCACCGTGAACCGCCCACATGCCCGGCAACCACGTGTGACCACCGCCGGTCAGGATCGTCACATGAGGCTGCAACATCTCCGGGATCGACTCCGACCGGCCACGAGGACTGCCGATGAGACTGTCGGGCTGCATAACAGGCGCATTTCAGCCCAGACGGTGCGTAACCGCTTGAGGGAGGCCAAGCTTGAGGGAGGCCAACACCCGCGACTGACTGTGTGAACTCTGACAGTGACACCTCTGTTGTGTCGGCTGTTGTAGCGCAAAGACTGTTGCCAGAATTCTCAAGGAACTCTTTGAAATTTAATGCTCAATTGTCATGGATTCTATAACCAAATTGTTGTGAAGATTTAGTATTAATGAGTTTGAGGTAAAATAGTAACAATCGCTTGGTGCGTTTATATTTTTGTTCAGTATATATATATATATATATATATATATATATATATATATATATATATATATATATATATATATATATATATATATATATATATATATATATATATATATATATATATATATATATATATATATATATATATATATATATATATGACCATCACCCCCACACGGGGGTAATTTTTAAACTTTATTTTTGTTATTATCTAGTCCATAAGAATTTCATAAAAAATAGACTAACACAGCATTTTTTAGTCTAGCAGCATGAACCTGTGAAAAATTCAATTGTTCAACACCCACTACAGAAAAGTTTGACTTGACAACTTAGTATGCTCTAAAAGATGCCTAATATATAAAAAAGCTCATAATATTTGGTTTGTTTGTGATTTTTACCTCTTGTGGTTGTACAGTTGAGTGAATATCGACAGTTCTGTGCATATTCTGAAAGAGAATTACAATACGAAGCCAATGATACCTCAATATTGAAAATTGGTTGTCTTGACAAAGATATTCACGTTTAAGTTACCCCTCCCCTAAATTTTGCTAGCCCACAGTGACCCTCTTGGTAAGTACCCTTGGTATGTATAATGGCCTGTAGAATTTTAATGATACCACAATTTGAAACCACATACGACCTGGAGGTGTTCTATAGGGTCTATTCTACCACTCTGTCAAGTCAAACCTTTTCTGTAGGGAGTGTTGAACGATTTCATTTTTTTCAGGTCCTTGCTCCTGGACTAAAAACACTTCTCTATCCACCAACGAATGGGGTTGTCGATCATTTTAATATTACCTTTTCCCTTCGATACAAAGGCTTAGGCACAATAGTGATTGAAAATATTTTAAAATCTGCATGATATATGTCTGTCTGTGTTTTAAATATACACTCTGACATCTCTGGATGGATTTGGCCCAAATTTGTCAGAGGTAAGCGGTTGTACTGGCCAGGTTTAAGCGGGGTTAGCAGCTCCTTCGGCCTTAAAATTTAAATCCCCAGCAAAAGTGATGGGGTATACCTTCTCGCTGTTGTAGTTGTTTTGAATAACTCCACCTTTGGTGGTATCGTGGAACAAAAGTGCCGCAGTACACTGCCAGCCAAAGGTGAGCCGAGAAGGGTATTGCTGCCCCTGAGGGTGGGAGTGCCTGCTGAAAGATGCAGCAGCAGTCGGTGAAGTTGAGTGCTCCAGGATGGATTGAATTTCCCTGGACAACTGCTTTGAATCTCAACTTCTGTGGTTATTCTGACCACCGCCATTGCTTGCTTTTCCCGTCACTGAGGACGGGTATATTTGCTTGTAATAAATGAAATTCCAACCTTTTTTTTTTTTCCAAAATCTTATGAAAATGCCTTTTGCCGAAAACACTCCCCAGCACTCAATAATGAACCTCTGAACGTTTGAGAAACATCTGTTTTTCCATATCTGAGAAAAATTGTCACACAAATACACAAACATCTCTCTTATAGTTATAATAAACTAGCGGGGTATGCTTACACATTGTAAGCAATAACGAACTGTGCTTCCCCAATGTCTCGGGTTGCTCACCTGTATTTGATTTTTCATGAGTTTATTTTCTTCTTTTTTTTAATTTATTTATATTTTCATTTATGGATGCTTTCCGATGGTTCTGTGGGGGTTTTTTTCTTTTCTTTTTGCTGGTGTATCGGCTTCAATGTCAGTCGGCACGCAAAATTACCATGCTTCCTCATTGTCTTGGGTCGTTCACCTGCATATTTTTTTCATTTGTTCATATTTTCATTTATTTATATATTCATTTACGGATGTTTTCCGATGGTTCTGTGGTTTTTCCTGCAGTATCGGCTTCAATGTCAGTCGGCACGCAAAATTACCATGCTTCCTCATTGTCTTGGGTCGTTAACCTGCATATTTTTTTTCATTTGTTCATATTTTCATTTATTTATATATTCATTTACGGATGCTTTCCGATGGTTCTGTGGTTTTTCCTGCTGTATTGGTTTCGATGTCCGTCGGCACACAAAATTACTGTGCTTCCCCATTGTCTCGGGTAACTCACCTGCATTTTATTTCATTTTTTTTTTCATTTTTTTATATTTTCATTTATGGGTGCTGTCCGACGATTCTGTGATTTAAAAAAAATATATATTATTATTATTATTATTATTATTATTATTAACCCCCCCCGTCCCGTCCCTTTCTACTGGTTTTGTCTGTCGGCACGCAAAATTTCAGCTTTCTATGTCACCTGGAAGGAACTGATCTTTAATATCAGTCAGTGAGTCAATGGTTAGAAAGAGCTTTATACATTAGATTGTGTGTGTGTGTGTATAATGTATATATATATATATATATATATATATATATATATATATATATATATATATATATATATATATATATATATGTATATATATCTTCTTTCGGCTGCTCCCGTTAGGGGTCGCCACAGCCGATCATCCGTTATGATCCGCATAGTGATTTGGCACAGGTTTTACGCCGGATGCCCTTCCTGACGCAACCTTAGTCGCCTCTTACGACACAGGGATATGGTACACCTATTCTAACCGGGGCATACACCGGGCCCAGTACAATGGTACTCACTTTGCCGACCTCGGAAGGATGACAGGCTGAGTCAACCCCCTGGTGTATTAATTCAAGTGGCCAACGGGGCTTTAACTCAGGTCGTTTTGGATCCCAAGCCGCTACCCTAACCACTACACCAACACCAGGCTATGTATGTATATATATATATATGTATGTATATATATATATATATATATATATATATATATATATATATATATTATACAGGGGGCTACAAAAGTAGGTATGCAGTCATGAATACTGGTATAATCCTTACTGTATACCTACTTTTGCAGCCCCCTGTATATTTCCTTTATTTGCTGAATGTTAGGTTTGTAACTCAGCACATGAAGTATGATGATTACTGTGGGGTTAATAAATTTTTTAACTGTTTGCTTATTTTGTATTGCCTTGCATAAGTTCAACCATCATAATTACAAATATGCATCTACCGTTCACCATGTGAGCTAAAACAAAGTGAGAGAAAATGTGATTATAAAAATCTGTCTTCTGCTTTGCAATGCTGTCAGACAAGTAAACAAGTTACTTTGGAGACCATTGAAAACTTGATATGGGATAAAGAGACATTAATCGAAATGTTCAATTTTTCCTTGTTATTTTCTTTTTCTTCTTTTTAGCTTTCCAGACAGAAGGAAAGCTTTATCTGATCCTGGATTTCTTGCGTGGTGGAGACCTGTTTACACGCCTATCCAAGGAGGTAGGAATGCTGCTTGCCTGGCAGTCCTGTGGTGCACATTAAGATTTGTCACTCCAAAACTCCTGTGTGTTATTGTGTTTTGTTTGTCCATGTGGAAAATTTTATCACATCACACAAAAGTCTGTTACTCCTGACTGCCTCCCTCATGTGAGTTTAACAGGCCTTGACTGGAGTATAGTTACTGAGACAAATTTCCAAGCTTTTTGTGAAGACGAAGTCTAAGTGATCAACAAGAACACAACCATGAGCTCTCATTCCAACGTTCTTGCAGAAACACAACATAAATATTTGCTTACTCTTGTATACAAGGATGATTAGCATTCGTTCATTTATCATGGTCAGAATGTGCACAACTTTAAAACATGAAAATCATACTGTCGTTGACATTTTACAACATTTACTTCAGCCAATGGGAAGTGCACAAGTTGACTTGACAGGTGTTAACAGTACTAATTAAGCTTTACAGGAATGCTAAAAGTGGAAGTAAAAGTAAACCTGTTTAGTTCTGTCATCTGAAGTCGTGGAACATACATTTTCAAAGCATTGAGTTATGTTTGCAAGTAATGATCTGACCGAAGGGACTTCCTCAAGAGGATTGTTAAGCAAGTAGATAGGAAGTTTGCCTTACGGTCCTTTTGGAAAGAGAGATTTCTCAGGATTGAAATATGGATTCCAAGTGTTAGACCAGCTTATGAATTTTGTCAAGGTTTGAAGAGAGGGAAGAGGTGACTGCCTGCCTTGCTGAAGGATGAGGGATGTCATGACAGGTGGAGTCGTTGGCATATATATATATATATATATATATATATATATATATATATATATATATATATATATATATATATATATATATATATATATATATATATATATATATATATATATATATATATATACACACACACAACGTCGAAGCTCGTATGAGAGTGAACACAGAACGTATAACAAGGGGAGCAGGAGATGAGAGGGGCAGGAGAGGGAAGCACACAACAGTGGGGAACAGGGAGTAAACAAGACGGACACGACAGGGACTTTCAGGAAGGAAAGCAGGGAATTTGAAGGATGTTTGTTTGGGGATGATTAATGGGGGAAGAAAAGGTCATAGTTTGGGATGGGGTAAGATAAGAGATGGTGGTGAACAGCTGTTTTGAAGACCTGGAGTGGAGAGTGGGATTGAAGAGAGTGTGGGAGTTTGTTACAAAAGTGGGAAAAGAGAGGAATGAAAGAGTAAAGGTGAGCAGTGATTCTTGATTTTGTTAGTTTTACCAGAAGGGGGTTGCTGGCGGACCTTGAGTGCCCTGTGGAAATATGGGGCAGGGACCGATTGCAGACAGAGCAAGGGGTGGAGCGAGGCCAGAGAGAAGACGGAAGAAGACAGAAAGACCACCGACCTGCCTACAGTGAGAGAGTGAGAGACCCAAAGACTCGACCTCATCGTGGGAGATACCAACGATCCTAAATGCCTTGGTTTCCACAGCGTGAAGCCAAGAAGGGTGAGAGGCGGGAGCACTAGCCCAGAGGGGAGAGCAGTACTCCATTCGGCTGCTGATGAAAGCTTTGCACGTGGTCAGGAGCTCAGGTGTGCCAAGGAAGTACTTTGCACGATGGAGGATGCCCAGTTGTCAACTGGCTTTGGATGCCAGCTTGGAAATGTGGCTTTCCCAGGAAATATCATGGCAGATGGTGAGACCCAGAAGATTGAATAAAAGGACTTCTTCCAGAGGATTGTTTAGAAATTATTTGGGGGGGGGCATGGGGGGGGATACGGCAGAGGGATGACAGATGGTACAGCAGACTGTGGAGTCATCAACAAAGAGATAAAGAGGATATTCCAGAGAGTCAGAGAGATCATTGATGAAAACCAGAAAAAAGAACAGGGCCCAGAATGCAACTTGAGGAACTCCAGCCTGGACAGGAAGAGGAAGAGGAGAGAATTCCATTCAGGGCCACATGCTGACTGCGATGGGAGAGGAAGTCTGCGATCCATGAGTGGAGATGTCCTTGGATACCATCGGAAGAGAGTTTGGTGTGTAGGGTGGGGTGACAGAGCATATCGAAAGCACCCTATATGTCTCGGTAGATCGCTCTCATCTCATATCGGGCATGGACCTCCATCCATTGTTGGAAAGCAGGAGTAGCAGGAAGTACAGGGTAGAGTGACCTGGTCTCAATCCAAATTGATGATCAGAAATCAAGCCATTGGAGAAGAGGAAGAATTTAATGTCGGAAGCGATGATGGATTCCATAACCTTGCTGATGATTTGGAAAAGGCTGATTGGTTTGTTGTTGCAGGGATCTGTTTTTGCACCTTTTTTATGTAAGGTGGTAATGTTTGCTGATTTCGAAGCAGATGGCAGATGACCTTGAGCAAATGAGAGGGTGAATAGAACAGAAAGAGGGTGAACAAGAGCAGCAGAGCAGGTTTTGAGGATATGTTGGCTGATGCCATCTGGACCGGTTGCAGAATTAGTTGAATTTTGACAGCAAGCTCTCCACTTTGTCAGGAGAAAGGACACAGAGTTCAGGAACAGCTGGGTGCAACTGGGTAAGGTGGGTATAGAAAGCAGTGGGTTTGGGACACAAGATTTAGAAGGAAACATGGAGTTAAAGCATTCAGCTTTCTCACGTGCAGTATCAGCTGTGAGGCCATTTGAGGTAAGGTAGGGGATGGAGAGGGGACATACACCAGAAACATACTTAACTAGAAGGCACACAGTGGAGTGCATAACTCCACCATGTAATGCCTGATCCATGAGAACGTATCCGGCCCAATAAGTTTTTGAAATATCATGCTACATAATCGTTTTTGGCCCTATCTCTCAATGGTAAAGAATCACTTCAAAATTTAAATAAATCTCGTATCCAGATCTGGATTTGGATCTTCACCAAAATTTAATCAATTCTTGTGACACACAGAATGTGTCCACCAAGTTTCTTCCAAATCTGTCCACAACTTTTTTAGACATCGTGCTATATATCTCTCAATGGGGAAGAATCACTTAAAAAACTCTAGCAGCCGGATCCGGATCTTCACCAAAATCTAATCAGTTCGTCCTTGTCACACACCCAACCCATCCACAACTTTTTGAGATATCCTGCACACAAACAGACAGACAGAAAGAGGTGAAAACATAACCTCCTACACCTTCGGTGGTGGAGGTAACTTGACGTCACCAAGATTTGAAGGAGGGAGAAAGGTTTGAGAGTTCAGATTTGAGATTAGAAAGGTGTTTCTTGGCTCTCCTGAGGGTAGACACGCACTTGTTCCAAGCTTTGTGGAAGGAACTGAGATTGCGTTCAGTTGGCTTTGTCTTTCATGAGGCGAAAGTAAGTTGTTTCAGGACAACTGCCTCGCCACAAGCTTCAGTGTAATATGGATGGGAGAAAGGGTATGACAACTGAAGACAAGATGCGATAAATCTGTGCATGAGAGAGAGTAAGTTTCTTTGGAAGAATTCCCAGGGTTAGTTAATGTTGGAAAAAGAAGAGAAAGTAAAGATGGGA
This sequence comes from Eptatretus burgeri, assembly GCF_056783735.1. Taxonomy (NCBI): domain Eukaryota; kingdom Metazoa; phylum Chordata; class Myxini; order Myxiniformes; family Myxinidae; genus Eptatretus; species Eptatretus burgeri. The sequence continues at coordinate 38,754,841 of NC_140961.1, forward strand.
GACCAGTCTAGAATTTTGATGGCTGCTTGAAGTCCTTGCCAGTTGACTTAAGTGAAATGCCAGACTCGACGGTGTTGAGGTGGTTCTCTCATAACAGCCAGAGAGATGTCTACTTTGACAAGTACGTGGTCAGAATAACCGATTTGAGCGGAGGAAGAACAGTAGATCTTTTCAGGGAAATTGGTCAAAATCAGATCTAGATGAGATGGAGTACCATTGGTTGAGATCCGGGTTGGGAAGTTGACAGATTGTGTCAGTCCCAATGAGTCGCAGAAGTCTTTTGCTGAAGTGCTGTGGCAGCTGAGGGAGGTACCCACACCCAGCCAACTGGCATGATAACAATTGAAATTCACCACATATGAGGATGAGAGGATAGAAGTTGGTCCATGTTTTTTGTGAGCGAGGTGTAAATGGATTTTTGCAGTACAAGAAATTATTGATGAAGATTAGGATCAAATGGGATTGGACCCAGAACACTGCCTTTGTGCACTTCAGCCTTAACATGGAGAGGAGATGAAAGGATTCTGAGAGCCACACATTGGCTCCGAGAGCAGAGGAAGTCAGAAAGCCATCTGTGGAGTTGGCCTTGTATGCCATTAGCAGGTAGTTTGGAGAGCAAGGCTGGATTCCAGACTATCGGAAGCTCGCTATATGTCTCGAGAGACCGGCCCTGATCTCATGTCTGACATTCAGGGCCTCCATTCATTGTAGTGTGAGCAGAAGCAGCATGTCCAAGGTAGTGGAGTGACCTGGTCTGAATCCCAATTGGTGATCTGAGATGAGCCATTGGAGAAAAGGAAGGAGATCATATCAACTGTGATGATGGATTCCATGACCTTGCTGATGCTTTGAGGGAAGCTAATACATCTGCAGTTAAGGAGATCAGTTTTTACACCTTTTTACCTCCACTACTGAAGGTGGACCGAGATTATCTATTCACCCCTGGTTGGTTGATTGTCTGTCTTTCTCTGAGCAGGATATCTCAAAAAGTTAGATGGAGTTAGATGAAAATGGACATGTTGGGTGTAGCTCATCTACTCTTTGTGAAGGACACACTGGGATTTTAACGTCCACAAACCAATGCTGGCACACTCCATGCCCAGTTTAACATCCATCCGAGGTGAGGCGTGCACGTTGATGCCTCACCCTATCTGCAAAACACCAGAATTACTTTTGTTTTGTTTTTGACTGGACCAAGATTCAAATCCAGACGACAGCTCAGAAGCAAGTATGCATACCTTTAAACTATTCTGCCAGCCAATAGCTAGATGAGAGGTGATGGAAGACCTTGAGGCCACAAGTTTGCTCTAAGGGATCATGTGATGTCTTTGCTTTATTCAAAAAGATGCCTATAAATCTAAGGGTGTTCCTTCCATTCACCAAAAAACATCATTTTTCAAATATCAAGACTGAACTCTAACTATTCTCCTTCATCAAAATCATGGAGGCACTTTTTCAAGTCTGTCTCTGCTATAATGCTCCTCCACCCACCTCCATCCGCTCTGTCACATTAAACGGAATTATCGCAGATTCCACTCGAGATGAGGCATAATTTTTCAACTCAGAATTTGCCTCCAAATCTCATGAACCAAATCCATCCCACTTTGTCCCCATTTTGCCCTCTTGTGCCAACTGTCACCTGGACATTGTGTTCTTACCTGAGAATATAAAGTTCTCATTTATGCTGCGCTTGCTTCTCCTCTTGTGGCACTCTTCAGCCAATCCTCATTTTGGCA
>NC_140961.1:38761576-38769076 GCF_056783735.1 Eptatretus burgeri
CTCTTTGCCTGTCTGTCTCTTTGCCTGTCTGTCTCTTTGCCTGTCTGTCTCTTTGCCTGTCTGTCTCTTTGCCTGTCTGTCTCTTTGCCTGTCTGTCTCTTTGCCTGTCTGTCTCTTTGCCTGTCTGTCTTTTTCTCTGTCTCTGTCTCTGTTTTTTTCTCTGTCTCTGTCTCTCTGTCTCTCATTCTCATTGGATTGGATACGCAATGGCAGCTTAAGCCTCTGAGAAGTAAAGCCAAGTTATCCCAGATCTCGATCCAAGTTGAGTTGAGTTGGGTTAAGGGCACAAAAGTAACATTTTTCAAGGTCAGTGTACACCATTGGTGTTAATGGTAGTTTTCAACAAGATGTTTGAGGCTGATACCGATCTTTGTTCAGTGGTCGTTTTTGACATCCCTCTTTGCTTAACTTCTATCATGTGGAATAGCCCTTTTTGCTTCTTAGTGGTTCATTTGTTTTGAATCGACCAAACTTTTCGTTACAAAAAAGAATTGTTATAATGGTTATTCACCATTTGGTCAAATCGTCGGCACACAAGTCTTGGGCTGGCAAGGTAAACTTCCTTTCCAAAGATGATCCTTCAGATTGCAGCTTTGTTGGCTGTTCTTCACTGGGTTGATAGTTTTGTGTTATTCTATTTAATGATGGACTGGACTGTGACAAACCAAGTGAACTGTCACATGTCTATTCTGTATAATTTTTTTTTTTAACTTTAATGCCACTTTTGCTTTGTAGTCGTAAGTAACTAAGTGAGATAATCTGTGAAGAGTTTGTAGTAGTGGACTGGTTTCTGCAGAGTGGGTATTTTTATGCAAACTCGATGCTCGTCATGTCTCTCACCCATGAAGGCTGCAGTGACCAATGACTCCCATTAACTAACCACAACCTTTTGCAACAGGGAGCAGAATATGTAAGATTCCTTGCCAGTTTAGAACAGACACGAGTACAGTAGCATCGCTGACAGGCTGCTCTGCAGTTCAAAGCATAGCCCTCGGCCTGTTATAAAATGCCAAGGAATATTTGTACAGCCCTTTTTACCACAAGTATTGTTACGAAAGTGGGGATACTCATATCTGCATGATTGTACTGTTGCAGCGATTTGTGCAGTGTACGCAAAACTGTACTTACAGTGAAATAAAATGTTTGGAGACTGTATCATGTGCCCAACAGCAGATTAAGTTGGCCAGGTGCAATCATGCCGATTGGTCATTTGAGTGAGGTCATAAGGGAGGGAGGGATTGAATCCAAAGAAAACAGAATTATACCAGGAACCTGAAAACGACAATGTCAGTGGTGTATCGGGCATGCAAGTCGAGAGATGCACATGGTTGGGCCTGCACAGCATTACTTTGTTCATGGTGCCAGGCACACATTCCTTGGCTGAACCAACAAGACCAGTTTCATGCAGTGGCAGAGTTTAGTGAGCCTGAGATTTAGCCATCATGGGTTCGATCACCTGGCAAAATGCTTGACGGGTCCAACACAGCCTGGGCCGGGAAGCACATGTTCTGAGGCATTTGTGCTTGCTGAGCAACTTCAGCAGTGTTGGAACAAAGCACCCATGGAGAACGGAGATGCTTCCACACACTGCATGGCTGTGAAGGGGTGTAACCTTCCCTCCTTTTAAATTCCCAGGTGCAGCACACGTGTTTTTTGGACAGCCCCATTGTATGTCCTTGAGCCGATTTTCTTACCACTATCAACCAAACAAGACAAGCGTCTTTTGTAATTCTGTCCTTCCCTGCTATTGCATCTCCCCATCGCACTCATTTAATCATCTTTGTTCTTAATTCAACCTATGCGTTCAACTATGTATTGTACACTGTAAAGCCCTCAAAGATTTATTGAAATATTGGCATTGTGGAAGGAGTCCTATTTCTCAGGTAACTTGTTAATTGGCCACCTTGTTTGCTTGGCTGACTTATTTAGCCGGCCCCGTGATCTGGGTGTCATTTTCTTTCTTGGAGGTGTGCTTTTGTTGCACTCATCCCTGTAAGGGTGTGGTTTGACCTTCAATGTGCTGTGGAAGTATGTTGCACTCATTCCCACCCCTCCCTCCTACCAACCTGTCACGTGACAGGATTATACAGAAGAGCTTTCATCACTTTGAATGATTATGCAATATTAATTTAATATTTTAATCTTCTATAAATCGGTTCAACTCCATCGTTTTGTAATTGGAATGAATTGTTTGTTTGTGCATGAATATTCTCTTGGGGTGTCTCTCTACCCAGAATTTTATTTGGCATATAAGAAATGGAGGGAATGCCCCGGTTAAGTGTATGCCCCGGTTAGAAGAGGTGTACCATATCCCTGTGTGTCGTAAGAGGTGACCAGGGTTGCGTCAGGAAGGGCATCCGGCGTAAAAACCGATGCCAAATCATTATGCGGTCAACAAAACGAATTTCCATACCGGATCGGTCGAGGCCCGGGTTACCAACGACCGCCACCGGTGCCGGTGGTCAGCAGGGTACCAGTGGAAATTGTGCTACTGCTGGGCAAAGGAGGAGAAGGAGACGGGGAAGGCGAGTCCGGAGGCAGTGGGAGAGGGGGAAGGGTAGAAGTGTGCAGGTGAGAGTTGGAACTCTGAATGTTGGGACTATGACTGGCAAAAGGCGAGAGTTGGCTGATATGATGGACAGAAGAAAGGTGGACATACTGTGTGTACAAGAGACCAAGTGGATGGGGAGTAAGGCTAGGAGCATTGGAGGTGGTTTCAAACTGTTCTACCATGGTGTGGATGGGAGGAGAAATGGTGTCGGGGTAATCCTGAAGGAAGATTATGTCAAGAGGGTATTGGAGGTGAGGAGAGTCTCTGACCGTGTGATAAGCGTGAAGTTGGAAATTGAAGGGGTGATGATGAATGTCATCATTGCATATACCCCACATATGGGGTGTGAGATGGAGTATAAAGAAGATTTCTGGAGTGAGTTAGATGAAGTGGTGGAGAGCGTATCCAAGGATGAAAGAGTGGTGATTGGAGCAGATTTCAATGGGCATGTTGGGGAAGGGAATAAAGAGGATGAGGAGGTGATGGGTAGGTACGGTCTCAACAAGAGAAATGTGGAAGGGCAAATGGTGGTAGAGTTTGCAAAAAGAATGGAAATGGCAGTGGTAAATACGTATTTCAAGAAGAAGGAGGAACACAGGGTGACGTACAAGAGTGGAGGAAAGTGCACACAGGTGGATTACATCTTAAGCAGAAGATGCAACCTGAAAGAGATTAGAGACTGTAAGGTGGTGGCAGGGGAGAGTGTAGCTCGACAGCATCGATTGGTGGTCTGTAGGATGACTTTAGAGTTGAGGTTTAGGAAGAGAGTGAGGGCTGAACCAAGGACCAGATGGTGGAAGCTGAAGGAGGAAGACTGTTGTGTGAAATTTAGGGAGGAGGTGAGACAGGCGTTGGATGATGGTAAAGATGGGTGGGATGATTGGGCAACGACAGCAGAAGTGGTGAGGGAGATAGCTAGGAAGGTACTTGGTGTGACATCTGGACAGAGGAAGGAAGATAAGGAGACTTAGTGGTGGAACGAGGAAGTACAGGAAAGTATAAGGAAGAAGGGGTTGGCGAAAAGGAAGTGGGATAGTCAGAGAGATGTAGAAAGTAGGCAGGAGTACAAGGAGTGGCGGCGAAAGGCAAAAAGAGAGGTGGCAAAGGCCAAGGAAAAGGCATATGATGAGCTGTATGAGAAGTTGGATACAAAAGAAGGGGAAAAGGATTTATACCGATTGGCAAGACAGAGGGACCGAGCTGGGAAGGATGTGCTGCAGGTTCGGGTGATAAAGGACGCAAATGGGAATGTGCTGACGAGCGAGGAGAGTGTGTTGAGAAGGTGGATGGAGTAGAGGAGCTGATGAATGAAGAAAATGAGAGAGAGAGAGAGAGAGAGAGAGAGAGAGAGAGAGACAGAGACAGAGACAGAGACAGAGACAGAGACAGAGACAGAGACAGAGACAGAGACAGAGACAGAGACAGAGACAGAGACAGAGACAGAGACAGAGACAGAGACAGAGACAGAGAGAAGAGAGAGAAGAGAGAGAAAAAAAAAAAAGGTTGGAAGAGGTGGAGATGGTGAATCTGGAAGTGGGGTGGATCAGTAAGGATGAAGTGAGGACTGCTATGAAGAAGATGAAAAGTGGAAAGACGGTTGGCCCAGATGGTATACCAGTGGAGGCATGGAAGTGCTTAGGAGAGATGGCAGTGGGCTTGTTAACCAGATTGTTTATAAAGTCTTGGAAAATGAGAGGATGCCAGAGGAGTGGAGATTAAGTGTACTGGTTCCGATTTTCAAGAATAAGGGTGATGTGCAGAGCTGTGGAAATTACAGAGGGATAAAGTTAAGCCACACCATGAAGGTGTGGGAAAGAGTAGTGGAAGCTAGGTTGAGAGGAGAGGTGATGATCTGTGAGCAGCAATATGGGTTTATGCCAGGAAAGAGCACCACTGATGCAATGTTTGCTTTGAGAATGTTGATGGAGAAGTATAGGGAAGGCCAGAAGGAGTTACATTGTGTGTTTGTGGATATAGAGAAAGATTATGATGGGGTGCCAAGAGAGGAGTTGTGGCATTGTATGAGGAAGTCGGAAGTGGTGGAGAAGTATGTGAGGATAGTGCAGGATATGTATGAGGACAGTGTGACAGCGGTGAGGTGTGCGGTAGGAATGACGGACCGGTTTAAGGTAAAAGTGGGATTCCACCAAGGATCGACTCTGAGCCCTTTCCTGTTTGCAATGGTGATGGACAGGTTGACGGACGAGATCAGACTGGATGGACATGGACTATGATGTTCGCGGATGCCATCATGATCTGTAGGGAGAGTAGGGAGTAGGCTGAGGCGAGCCTTGAGCGGTGGAGGTACGCACTGGAGAGAAGGGGAATGATAGTCAGTCAGAGTAAGACGGAGTACATGTGCATAAATGAGAGGGAGGGTGGTGGTATGGTGCGGTTGCAAGGAGTTGAGGTGGGGAAGGTGGATGGGTTTAAATACTTGGGATCAACTGTCCAAAGCAACGGAGAGTGTGGGAGAGAAGTGTAAAAGAGAGTGCAGGCAGGATGGAGTGGTTGGAGAAGAGTTGCAGGAGTGATTTCTGACAGAAGGGTAGCTGCAAGAGTGAAGGGGAAAGTATATAAGACGGTAGTGAGACCAGCTATGTTGTACGGTTTGGAGGCGGTGGCACTAACAAAAAGACAGGAAGCGGAGCTGGAGGTGGCAGAGTTAAAGATGCTGCGATTCTCGTTGGGAGTGACGAGGATGGACAGGATAAGAAATGAGTATATTAGAGGGACAGCGCAGGTCGGACGATTTGGAGACAAAGTGAGAGAGGCGAGATTGAGATGGTTTGGACATGTGCACAGGAGGGAAGCGGAGCATATCGGGAGAAGGATGTTGAAGATGGAGCCGCCTGGTAGGAGGAGAAGAGGAAGGCCAAAGAAGAGGTTCATGGATACGGTGAGGGCGGACATGCGGGTGGTTGGAGTGTCAATGGAAGATGTGGAGGATAGAGCGAAATGGAGACGGTTGATCCGCTCTGGCGACCCCTAACGGGAGCTAGCCGAAAGAAGAAGATATAAGAAATGGAGGGAAGAGGGTGTATTTGGGTTCTTCACCTCAAATATATATTTTTAAGTGGGCCATGAGAAAATAACACCAGATGGACTCTGCTTTTCAGACGTTTGAACAGTGGTGTATAAAAATATATTGTAACTTGACCGAGTTTTGAGTGGACCACGGTCACACTAGGCTAAGCATATGTGCCCCAGAATCACCAAGTGTTCTGATAGGCCCATTTAACAGCCAGTGGCGGGAAAATAGTCTTCCTACCTAAAATGCAACTAAACACCTTTTTTAAGCGACACCACCGATGATGGAACGTGATGGCAACCTCGTACACCTTTAAGCAATTTGATGATGGCAACGATTACGTTGTAATGAACAATAACGATGCATTGTTTTGTAAATATTATGTAGGAGCAACACAAATGGCACGAGATACAAATCTGACGGGTCTTCACGATAAGAGCCACGCAATACATGCTCATTGAACTATAGAAAACCAATCGCACTCTGCCAGGGATGAAAATGAAAGCGTGGAGGATAGGATAAATAAATAGAAGAAACCCATCCTTGGTGGAAGATCGTGGCTACCTTTGCAGCTCGGCCAGAGGAGAACTCATTTGACGTTGTTTGGAGGGCCAACAGCAGAACTTGTAGGGGCTGTTCTTGATTCCTCTTTGAGGCTTCAATGTTTGATAGCCTCCCGGGAAGAGATTCTCACCAACCACGCTCTGACACTTCTCTTTGCTTAATCTCACCTCACCCCCCCCCCACTCCTTCACCCCTCACGTTTTCTCTTATTAATTATCAATGGTCGAACCATGCCTTGCCCAGCCATACATCCCTTCGTGCATTGTAGTTCTCTGCGTCCACTAGGGTGGTGAGTTCACCCACAGGACGATGTGGAACCCAAGGGAATAATAAACAGGAGGTGGGGGAAAGGGAAACCATACAGGTGGCTGGCTACTCTATTTCCACCCCCCCCCCCCAACATTTGGCCCATGTATGCTCATCCACAGAAGTACATACACAGATGTGGCAGTATTTACATTCACAAATGCAAAAGGGGGGTGAACACTCCTTGTCATCCATACTTCAATCTCTGCTCACGCATGTACATCTGCTGTACATTCAATTTGTGTCTGTCGTACTTCTTTTTGTTAGAGCTTGCAAAAGAGAAATCCACGGAACACATCATTTGCATGATTCCTTCGAATATTGCTGATGAAAATATTTTTTTTATGAATCTCATAAAAAAAATGGCATGTATAATTTTTATATCTTGAAAACCTTTCCTTGCCAAGTGAAATATTGAATTCAGCTCACCCTCTCCTTCCCCTCCTCTTCTGTCATCCCCACCACTCATCCCTTCCCTCTCTTTCCCCTCCTGCATCTTCGCTTCCTTGCACAACTATCTTCCCTTCTTTTTTCCTTCCCATTCCTTTTTTTTCTTTTATTCATTTTTTTTTCTTGAACCCAACATCATATGTTTGAAGCTTTATGAAAATACTGTATGTCTGTGTTCCACAGCATCTTGTTGGATGAGAAGGGACATATCGGCCTCACAGGTAGGACCAAACTGGATTTGTGATTTTCTTCACCTTCATGCTTGTCTTACCATCAAGCTTTAATGTGTGATCATCTGTTGGGCAAGTCTTGTGTTGGCTTAGTGGTTAGGGTGGCGGCTTGGGATCCTAGGGTCCTGAGTTCAAGCCCCGTTGGTCGCTGAATTAAAATACACCATAAGGTTGACTCAGCCTGTCATCCTTCCGAGGTTGGCAAAATGAGCACCAGTGTACTGGTAAGGGGGACACTGCATCAGCGGCATAGCAGTGTCCCAACCAATGATGCAACCAGCAGCCACAGGCTGCACTCAATAGAGAGAGAACTGTTAGGCAGTTGCTTTAATGTTGACTGTAATATTTATGTGAGGCACTTACTCACT
>NC_140961.1:38774076-38806576 GCF_056783735.1 Eptatretus burgeri
TTTGTGTCGTTGCTTGTGAGAAAAGTACCTTTGTCTCTGATGCAAGTTGAATCTTGTCCTATGTAGGATCGGATTCCCTTTGACTTGCCTCTGTTCCGTTCTCTTGTGCCTTCCTTCAGTGAAGATACTTCCTTTTGTACTTGGTATAGTTATCAAAGATAACCCTCACTTTTTTTTTTTTTTTTTTTTTTTTTTTTTTTATACCTTGGTCGAGGCTCGTATGAGAGCTAACACACAACTCACAGCAAGGAGGCATGAGACAAGAGGGGCGGGAGTGGAAGGGACAAAACATTGGGGAACAGACACAGGTGAACTGTGGAAGGGAGAGGGATGGGGATGGGACGGGGAACATGGCGAGGGGAAGATGGACATTAAAGGGACTTTCAGGAAGGAAAGCAGGAGAATTGAAGGAAGTGGGCTTGGGTGGATTATCGGGGGTAGAAAAGATCGAGGATTTGGATGGGGGAAGATAAGAGGTGGTGGTGAACAGCTGTTTTGAAAGCCTGAAGGGAAGAATGGGAAAGAATAGAGTGAGGAAGTTTATTCCAAAGGCGGGAAAAAAGAGGAATGAAAGAGTGAAGATGAGCAGTGATTCGTGATTTTGGTAGTTTTACCAGAAGGGGTTGTTGGCGGACCTTGAGCGCCCTGTGGAAATGTGGTTGGGACAAATCGCAGAGAGAGCAGGGGGGCAAGGCTGGAGAGGAGTCGGTAGAAGACAGAAAGACCACCGACCAACCTGCGGTGATTGAGTGAGAGGCCCAAAGACTCAGCTTCATTGCGGGAGATGCCAATGATCTTAAAAGCCCTGGTTTCGACAGCGTGAAGTCGAGAAAGGTGGGAGGCAGGAGCACCAGCCCAGAGGGGAGAGCAGTACTCCATCAGGCTACGGACAAAAGCTTTGTAAGTGGTCAGGAGCTCAAGAGGGCCGAGGAAGGACTTTGCACGACGGAGGATTCCCAGTCGGCGACTGGCTTTTGAGGCAAGGTTGGAAATGTGACTTTCCCAGGAAAGGTCATGGCAGATAGTGAGACCCAGAAGCTTGAAAGAAAAGACTTCTTCCAGAGGATTGTTGAGAAAGTGGATGGGGGGGTCATGGTCATGCCTCGAGCTTTTGAGTCTATGATCTTGACATATGATGTGCCAAGGTCACTGCAGTTATTGAAGTTCTTGACTGCCATCAACTCCTGCAAGACTGCCATTTGGACTTTCAAACATACTGTGGAACGTTGACTCTGATGACATGGGGGTGAGTGTCACTTGTCTGTCTGTCTTGCAGGCCTGTACTATTGATTGAGACAGGATGAGACACGAGTTGTGCAAGTGTTTGGTGCGTGTCTCGGTTGTTGCTGCTTTTGTTCCTTGCAAGACCCCTCTTGTGAAGATGATCAGTTCAGCTGGTACATCTGATTCACTGCATCTGACCAGTGACCCATTAAAGGACCATGGATCATCCTTTCTAGACTGTAGGACAGCTTGCCTAATTATGTTGGAACACCGGAAGATTGTGTTCATCTCTCCTTTGATGTCTCTCTCCTCTATTGCCTGGTCTATACCAGAGCGACCAGCTTCATTGGAATGTAGGACTGCTGGCTTCCTTCCTCATGCATCAGTGATTGTGAAATTTGTGATGTTCTGTTTAATTTTCTCCAAGAGGACCTGCCGAGTGATTTTTCTCGTGAATTCCATGATCGTGCATCATATTGGTGTATAGTGTAGCCACCTCGGTCAGTGTGATGATGTCTCCTTGATTCAAGCGCTCTTTTAATTTGGCAAAGAATTCAATCTCCGCCGAAATAGATGCCACAGTGTCTTTGTCTGACTGGTTGTCCCTGTTACTGAGCCTTTGGGGATGCTGCATGTAGCGCTGCCAGTGCATCGTGTGGCAACTCGTGTGGTACCTGATGTCCCTGGACAGGAAGTCTCCCTCCGCAAGGATGTCTGCCATATTCAATTTCCATTGGTCATTATGACTGGCATCTACAATCTTTTTGACTGATTTTCCAATGTCTGAAGTTCTGCATAAGTGAACCTGCTCTGGGTTTGAACCAGATCTGGCATGTTTCTTTTCGTGTTTGATATCTTGGCAGTAGAAACAAAGCTCTCGGTTGAACGAACTGACGTGGGATTGTGTGAGTGACCTTTTCATTGACTCAGCAGATTCACTGCTATCAGGCATAGTAGTACTACTTGACATGGGTCGTCCCCCTTCCTTCTTGTATGACAACACGCTTTAACTCTTCGCAGACAGTGCTTTCTCGTACCGCTTTTTGTCTCTGTCAGTGTGCCCTTTGTGTGTCATCTCACTGTAGCATGTCCTGTGCCAGACAGCATGGTTTCGTTCCAAGATCTCCGCTGACAAACCATGCAGCCGTTGATTCAAATGAATGAAGTCAGGATTCCTATATTCAGCTCTTTGACTGGTATAGTCAAGAAATTTCTGATAGCTTTCACGTTTTGGATACGTCAGTGACTCCAGCTCTCGACCTTTGTTTTTAGTGTTCACCCACTGTTCTCCTTGGCATTTGAGGCAGAGGTCAAAGTCAATTGATTGTTTCTTTATAGGTGGTTCTCCTAATGCTGCAGAGGTGGCCATCTTCGTTTATGTTCTCTGTGAAGGTGCAGATGTTGGGCTTGACACAAGTCGGCAATCAGAACTTGTAACAGCAATGAAGTCGTAGCTGGGACGTATTCATCTGCAACTTACGAAACAAATGCAATAATTAAGTGACACCAGTGACGGATCTACGGCCAGGCCCCCCCTCACAGACCAAAAAAATGCCAAATTTTCTCACATATACACTCCAGCTTTGCTGGAGATTCAGCTGAGCCTCAAGCAGGCTGCAGAAACGAATTTCCGGGTGCCTATTTTTCAAAATTTTCTGGGGGAGGACCCCCAGACCTCCCTCACGGACTTCGCGCCTTCGGCACTCGTGAGTCGGGCCTGACGCCCCCCCCCTTAAATTTTCTAGATCCACGCCTGCAGCCCAGTATGTTACCTAAGATCATAAAATATCAGTTGTTAGTAGAATTAGTGTAGTATTTTATATTATTAAATTTTTAAACAATCTAACCATATTTTGACTCTGAGGGCACAAAATACCTTAAGAAAAAATTGGCAATATTTGTTTTCGTATTTTACTAGATAATTTGGATGAATTGAAATGCATTTAAATGCATTTGCCAAAAGGCTGGATCTCCAAAAAATTGAAAATATTGTTACGGCAACTAAAAAATTTTTTCATACTTTTGCTCAGAAATCACCCCGGGACCAAATAGAAAAACTGGCAACATGTTTTTTTATGTCCTAAATACTATTTAGAGGAATTTAAATGCATTTGCCAAGATTATATACAAAAATATGACAAGATTAAATTTTTTTACATTGACTGATGGACTAGAAGAGGGAGGGAGAGTGAGGAGAGCTGAAAGGGAGGGAAGGCAGCGAGAGGTGAGGGGAAGAGAAGGCAGCGAGAGGTGAAGGGAAGGGAAGTCAGCGAGAGGTGAGGGGAAGGGAAGGCAGTGAGAGGTGAGGGGAAGGGAAGGTAGTGAGAGGTGTGGGGAAGGGAAAGCAGCAAGGGGTGAGGGGAGGGGAAGGTAGTGAGAGGTGAGGGGAAGGGAAGGCAGTGAGAGGTGAGGGGAAGGGTAGGCAGCGAGAGGTGAGGGGAAGGGAAGGCAGCGAGAGGTGAGGGGAAGGGAAGGCAGCGAGAGGTGAGGGGAAGGGAAGGCAGCGAGAGGTGAGGGGAAGGGAAGGCAGCGAGAGGTGAGGGGAAGGGAAGGCAGCGAGAGTTGAGGGGAAGGGAAGACTGCAAGAGGTTAGGGGAAGGGAAGACTGCGAGAGGTGAGGGGAAGGGAAGACTGTGAGAGGTGAGGGGAAGGGAAGACTGCGAGAGGTGAGGGGAAGGGAAGACTGCGAGAGGTGAGGGAAAGGGAAGACTGCGAGAGGTGAGGGGAAAGGAAGACTGCGAGAGGTGAGGGGAAAGGAAGACTGCGAGAGGTGAGGGGAAGGGAAGACTGCGAGAGGTGAGGGAAAGGGAAGACTGCGAGAGGTGAGGGGAAAGGAAGACTGCGAGAGGTGAGGGGAAGGGAAGACTGCGAGAGGTGAGGGGAAGGGAAGACTGCGAGAGGTGAGGGGAAGGGAAGACTGCGAGAGGTGAGGGGAAGGGAAGACTGCAAGAGGTGAGGGGAAGGGAAGACAGACGTGCAGTGGAGCGTTATTTCCGGTTCACACTGTCTCATCAAAATGCTTCGACATCGAATAGCAATGAAGATGGAAACAAAAGAATATAGAATGTTTCTGTTCCCCACTGTTTTTTCCTTCCCTCTCCCGCCCCTCTTCTCTCATGTCCCCCTTGCTGTGTGTTGTGTGTTAGCTCTCAAATGAGCCTCGACAGTGTATCCAAAAGAAAAATAAACCAATGTCACCCGCAGGGTGACCCGTATCTTGCCAAAAGGTGACCACGTGTAACTTCTTTAAGGTCACACTGAGGTGAACAGAGCTGCTATCCACCAGGAGCGACTCCTTGAGGAATATCTGCCTACGAGAGATTCCGATGAGAATTGTTCTACAGAGTAACCATGAAAAATATGCGTTTGCCTCATAATGTCACCAAATGACGTCATAATATCTCAAGGTTGACATATCTAGAAAGCACTCATCGAGGTGTTCAATTTGAGGTACGACACGATATGGTTCCTAAAACTTGAAAATTTGACCTTGGCGTAAAATATGTTTGACCTCAGGCACTAACCATGAAGGTCAAGGCCAATCGCCACCAAAAATTAATCAGCCGAGCGCCAAACCATGAACTATATTCCCATGAAGTTTCAAGACGATCCGATCAAAATTACTCAAAAAATAAGGGTTTCGTCGACTCCTCTGATTTGTGACAGTGACCTTGACCTTTGACCTTGACCTTCAAAATTTTATGCGCTGAAAGGGACCTCTATAGGCCTCTGATATGTGAAGTTACAAAAATTTCCAATGACAACTGTGCCCTGCAGAGTGATTTATACGTGATTACAGACAAAAAAACCATGAAGGTCAAGGCCAATCGCCACCAAAAATTAATCAGCTGAGTGCCAGACCATGAACTATATTCCCATGAAGTTTGAAGACGATCCAATCAAAATTACTCAAAAAATAAGGGTTTCGTCGACTCCCCTGATTTGCGACAGTGACCTTGACCTTTGACCTTGACCTTCAAAATTTTATGCGCTGAAAGGGACCTCTATAGGCCTCTGATATGCGAAGTTACAAAAATTTCCAATGATAACTGTGCTCTGCAGAATTTTTTATACGTGATTACAGACAAAAAAAACAAAAACATACAAGCTGACTAACATATCTTGCAAAAACTTTGTTTTGGCAAGATAACAAAAAAGTCTGAAATCCATTTTCTACCGGTCATCTATCTATATATTAGTAAAACTCTCATCTTGTATGTGCGTATGTATGTTCCCGAAATACAGCCAAAACGGTACACGATAGTGCAAAAATTTTCGGCCCAAAAGCAATAGCGCAAAAGTTAGGATTCAGTCTTTGGGAGTATTTGATCAATACAAACAACCTCAGCGGTTTAGTTTGCGGGAGCTCTCTTTTTTTTTTTCTTTTTTTTTTTCTTGAAATGATTCTTTTACATCAATCGCTGTCATAATGGGAACCCAACGGGTTCACGGGTCATCTAGTATATTACTAATACTCTCATCTTGTATGTATGTTCCCAAAATACAGCCAAAACGGTACATGATTGCGCAAAAATGTTAGGGCCACCTTGCTTACCATTCGCCTGTGGTGTGCAGTCTCAAGTTTCATTCAAATCGGACTATGAAAAAATTATTAAAAAATCAATTCCTGATTCAGTCAAGTCCTCTTTGGGAGAATTTGATCAATGCAAACAACCTCAGCGGTATAGTTCCCTGGAGCTACCTTTTTTATTTCTTGAAATGATTTATTTTAAAATCTCAAACATTTAGTATTGACAAAGAACGATTTATATTTTAGCATAAAATAAACTGCCATTTTGATCTAATACTTCCGTGTTCATGAATAAATAAAATTGTGTGTAGAAGATTACGCACAATAATTTCTTCGACTTTCTTTTCTTTGTTTTTTTTTTCACACATTGACGCGCAATATCAAGTTTCGTTCAAATTAGCAGAGTTAGCAGAGAGAATATGTTGTGCTTTCTTAGCGCGTACACACACACACACACACACACACACACACACACACACACACACACACACACACACACACACACACACACACACACACACACACACACACACACACACACACACACACACACACACACACACACACACGTGCTTGGCTGATATCAGTAATTTTTTGGGAATCGGCAGTGTTAGAAAGTCTTTGCTGTTTCACCATATATATGAACGTTTTGCACTGTTGTGCCCATGAATGTTTCATGCAATCTTTGAATACCATGTTAGTGTAATGCAAGCCTGTAATTCTTACCTTCTTGGCATTTTCCCACCGGATATAGAGAGAACATCCGGTTTCTCGTTGGTTGGTGTGAGTGAACCATCGCCATTTTGTCTTTGCTCGCTGAGCGAGACTTTCGTTATTTGTGTCGTTATATTAATAAACATTGTGCAGAAAGGAACTTCAATATTCTCATCTCATCCAAACCCTTTAATCGCGGTATATTCCTGGATCCGCTGTTCACTGTTATCCAACGTCTTCGCAGCCTTATCGTAGGTTACCACAGAACCTACCTTTCATGGTCCTTCGAGCCGGATAACCGAACAGCCGGGCAAGGGAACCATGGACGAGAATATCGCCAACATCCTGACTGCCGACAGTACTCAAACAGCAGACAATACCAGCGACATTATTCTGGTTAGTCCTTTAACCACTAGTGTCACAAACCCATTTGTCTCTGTTTCCATGGCCTCTGGCAGCTCCATCCCAGCTGTGTCCGTATCAGCGACCAAATTACCGGACCCGGCCATCATCAGCATTGGCAATGAATTACCGGCGTCTCCTCGAGCTGAAAGGAATCGGCGTATGCCTGAACGTTTGAAAGACTATGTTATTAACTTCGTACCTTCGAACATGAGTGGTCCTTCCCTTAATCAAGAGAGTGGATCAGGTTCTTACCATAGATGACATTCGTTAGGAAGCCATCAGCCAAAGACTGCCTCACAATGTAGTACACGCAACCATAGCTCTGGCTGCAGTCGTGCATCTATTACATCCCAGCTCAGTAGCATCCAGTTGGCTATTCTAAAGGAAAAACGAAAGCAGGCTGAGCTGGAGGAATTAAGATGTCGATTGGAGGAGGATGAAATGGTTGAGAGACGTGTGAAACAACTGCAGGACAAAGCCCAACAAGCTCAGAATGTGGAGCGTCGAGTTCTGAAGGAACGCAAATCCCTAACTGTTCATCAAGCAAGACATAGACGTCTAAGGCAGGCAGGACAGGAACTGGAGGAAGCACGATTGATAGTGTCATTCTTGGATGCAGGAGATGACTCCGTTACCTCACCAGTCAGACGTCCGGTCAACTTCACACAACAAGCGATTCCGAACAATGGCGAATCGTGATTTACTCCATCGGTTCAACCAAACAAACAGTTGCTAGCGCAGCTGCCGCTACTGAGGTCAGAGCCGGCAAAAGCCATCACCGAGGACCGACAACCCACTCCTCAATTAAGGATGGATAACAATACATCACTCAATGAGAATGTAAAGCAAATGCAGCCAACTACATGTCTTGAGGTGTATCATCAAACCTGCCTCCTCATGGGGTGGCTACAGGGCACTCAGTAGGTGGATATGCCCCGGCATATTCATCCACTAACACCTCTCCATTCCAAGCTTCGAATTTCCATCCTAATATGTTGCTGTGTCATCAGGCACCATACCTACCATCTTTGGTGACAGCACATGGGCATCCGCCTGACCCATCTGAGATGCCTGCAACACCCAACCTCATGGACCTGCTGATAGCTTCATCCTATGGGGTTCCAAAACCGATTATTCCTTATTTCCAGAGTGGCAGGGAAAGTGACTTTGCCCTTCTCAAGCTGGCATTGGATAGCTTGATGAGTAATCACACATACTTGTCAGAGGAATACAAATATCAAGTACTCTTAAGCCACCTTAAGCTACCAAGTGCGTACAAGCTTGCTGAGGCATACACGCATGATCCGAAGCCATACACGGCGGCCTTACGAGCCTTGCAGGACAAGTATAGACAGTCGAGGAAACTCGTACAGAGCGAAATTGGTGCTATCTTGAACATGACACCAGTGAAGACTTCACACTCATCACTCGGTCCGACACTCTCCTCACCTCCAATACCCTCTTGACATAATCCTCCTTCAGGATTACCCCGACACCATTTCTCCTCCCATCCACACCATGGTAGAACAGCTTGAAACCACCTCCAATGCTCCTAGCCTTACTCCCCATCCACTTGCTCTATTGTACACACAGTATGTCTACTTTTCTTCTCTCCATCATATCAACCAACTCTCGCCCTTTGCCAGTCATAGTCCCAACATTCAAAGTTCCAACTCTCACCTCCACACTTCTACCCTTCCTCCTCTCCCACTGTCTCTGCACACGCCTTCCCCGTCTCCTTCTCCTCCTTCGCCCAGCAGTAACACAATTTCCATCGGTACCCTGCTGACCAACAGTACTGGTGGCGGTCGTTGGTAACCCGGGCCTCGACCGATCCGGTATGGAAATCCGTTTTATGATCCGCATAATGATTTGGCGCAGGTTTTACGCAGGATTCCCTTCCTGACGCAACCCTCTCCATTTATCCGGGCTTGGGACCGGCACTGAGAGTGCACTAACTTGTGCAACCACAGTGGCTGGGTTACTGATTCTACTATATACAATTCAAATATTAGCTCAAATATTACAAATAAGCATTATTTCAGTCCATCATTCCAGGGTTATGGAATTTATATTTATTATTTTTATCTCTAATTTACAGATGGTGAAGCGAGGCCCAATGGACATGTTTATCAAGCCGAGAAATCCGGTTGCTGACCACACAAGTAATTCTGAATCGGATGACGGCGATGTAAATGAAGCTGAAGTATTGCTGGCAAAAATAATTCGTACTGGCTTTACTCAGAAATATGACTCCTCATACATTCAATTCGGTTTGGTAGCCACGAATGATGGGGGAGTGCTAAAACCGCAGTGTGTTATTTGTGGAGATGTGTTGGCTAATGACGCAATGAAGCCGTCAAATCTCAGGAGACATTTAAATACAAAACATAAAGAAATTAGTTCAAAGTCGAAAGAGTTCTTTGAAAGAAAGCATGTTGATTTAAAAGGCCGTCAGAAACAGATCTTTGAAGTGTCACACATAAATGCTTGTGCTTTGCAGGCTTCTTATAAAGTAGCACTTCGAGTTGCTAAGGCGAAAAAGCCATACACAATTGGTGAGACACGCGTGATAGGCTGTATTAAAGATGTCTGCATGGAAATGCTGGGTGAGGTGGGTGCAAGGAAAATGGCTCAGGTGCCGCTTTCAAATGACACTATAGCTCGACGAATTCACGGTCTGGCTCAGGATATGGAAGATCAACTCATAGGACAGATTAAGTTAGCAAAGTACTTTTCTTTGCAGCTGATGAATGTACAGACATTGCTTATATGGCAATTCTGATAGTGGATGTGCGCTTTGAACATGAGGGTGATTTGAAGGAAGAGTTTTTTTTTTTCTGTGCTTCCGGTCAGGTCAGGTATGGGAGCATGTGCCAGAACAGCGCGTCGCTGCGTCCACTTTCCGCCGGTACTCCAGGGGCCTCCGTCTGGCCATCCCCCAGGCAGATGCCAGGCCCATCCCCATCTCCTTGAGATGATGGTCAACCTGCTGCAACTATGAGGCACGTGTTCGGCCCACTGGCCTCCTCCACTCATGAGACTCCCTCGCTGAGAGAATCTGGTGAGCAGGATCAGCGTCAGGAAAACGAGCCACATGTCCATACAGCCGCAACTGACGCTCACGGACTATGCAGGTAACAAATCTCATCCGAGTCTCTCTCAGCAACCGCTCGTTGGACACAAAATCCGACCAGCGATAGCCAAGGATTCTCCGAAGAGACCTGGTACCAAAGGAATTAAGTCTCCGTCTCAGATCCTTGGTCAGAGTCCAAGTCTCGCACCCATAGAGCAAGACTGGAAGTACCAAGGACCTAAAGACTCGGACTTTCGTCCTCCCGCACAGGTACCGGCAGCGCCACACCCCATGATCCAGTGAATCCATGACTCCCCAGGCCCGACCCAGACGTCTATTGACCTCTGACTCGCAGCCAGCAGAGACATGAATATCACTGCCAAGGTAAGTGAATCTCTCCACGACCTCAACATCCTCACCACAAACAGACACAGACAGGACAGCAGCATCCAAGATGTCACCGAAAGCCTGGATCTTAGTTTTGACCCAAGAAACCCGTAATCCCAACGGCTCAGACTCCTCATTCAGCACCTCGAGGGCCCCCAAGAGGATGTCTAAAGTCTCCGCAAAGATGACTGCATCATCTGCAAAATCAAGGTCCGAGATCTTGACATTCCCAAACGATGCACCGCAACTTGATCTCTCCGACATCCTCCCTAAAATCCGACATCCTCCCTAAAATCCTCCCTAAAATCCATCCTCCCTAAAATACAAGTGCTGAAAAGTGTGGGGGCAAGTACACATCCCTGACGAACTCCAGTAACAACTGGAAATAAGTCAGAGATGGTACCACCACACTTCACAGCACTCTCAGTACCAGAGTAGAGTTCAGACATCAGATCGATCAGTTTTGGTGGCACCCCACGAAGACCAAGAATCCTCCAGAGGACATCCCGATTCACTGAATCGAACGCTTTACAGAGATCAACATAGGCTGCAAGCAGCCCCTGCCGAAACTCTCGTCTGCGTTCGGTGAGGACACGAAGTGCAAGGATACGGTCAATCGTTGACCTCTTTGGTGTAAAGCCTGACTGCTCTGGACGCTGGTGCTCAAGCAGATGGTGGCGAACCCTATCAAGCATTATCCGAGCAAAGACCTTGCCCGGCACTGAGAGCAGCATCACCCCTCGGTAGTTGTTGCAGTCTTGGCGATCACCCTTCCCTTTCCAGAGAGGGGCAACAAGGCCCCTCTTCCAATCAGTTGGGATGATGCCTGTGTTCCAGGCAGAGCACAAAACTGCATGCAACGACACGAGTGCAGCATTTCCACCAGCCTTGAGAAGTTCGGCATGGATGCCACAGATCCCTGGAGCTTTGCCCCGTTTCAACAGGTTCACCGCAGCCCGTGTTTCCACAAGCGAAGGTGGACCACAGTTGATTCGAGGGTCAGCAACAGGGATTGTAACACCCTTGACGTCCAACTCGACAGCTGGGGGATCAGCCTGGTACAACCGCTCAAAGTAACCGGCCCAGCCGGCCTTCACTTCAGACTCCTCTGTCAAGAGCCTACCACTCTCTGCTCGAACTGCAGTGCTCCGAGGGATGGGCTTGGATGAACATAATGCGCGAATTCCCCTGTAAGCGGGACGAGAATCACCTGTCCATAGGTGATGCTCTACCCCCTCACAGATTCCTCGCACAAGGCCTCCTTGTCCACCCTCAGTGCACGTGCAGTTTTACGCCTCAGCTCCCTGAACAGCTCAGCTCTGCCATTCAGCCTGGCCCTGCGACTCTGGTCAATGGTATCCAGTGTCCCTTGAGAGACAAAATTCTTCTTTGCCCTGCGGTGAGCTCCAAGGCATCCACCGGCAACATCAAGGACGGTGGTCTTGAAGGCGCTCCACAACTCTTCAGGACCCCCCAAAGCACCCAGACCCCCCAAGTGTCCACTCAGCCTGTTCGCAAACTCCTCAGCTACTCTCTCATCCCTGAGCTTGGCAACATCCAGCCTAAGCTGGGATGGTACCATTCTCCAGGATTTAAGGTGCAGCTTTAGAGTTGCTACAACAAGCCTGTGGTCAGTATTGAGGAACTGAGCACTCCGGTCGACCCTGCAGTTCTGGATCATCCTCCGACCGTCAATGAGGACATGGTCAATCTCCTTTGCCACACCGCCAGCGTTGGAATACCAAGTCCAGCGATGAGCTTGTGGGTGCTGAAAGCATGAACCAGCCACCCTAAGTCCATGACTTCTTGCAAAGTCAAGGAACTTAGAGCTATTCTGGTTCATAGTTCCTGACCCATGGGGACCAACACACACCTCATAACCATCCCTATCATTTCCAGTCGATGCATTGAAATCCCCCAAGACTAGAAGTGTATCTCGTCTGGGGCACTGATCAACCACAGACTCGAGTGTGGCGTAGAATGCATCCTTCACGGTGAGATCACTCGCCTCAGTCGGAGCATAAACAGAGACCAGGGAAATGACACCTGAGGAGTGACTAATACTTAATCTCATAATACGCTCGTTGACCGGTGTTACCTCAATTATCATTGGGGTCAGCTTATTGGACACAGCTACAGCAACGTCTTGGGTATGGTTACCATCAGAGCGACCAGACCAATAGTGTAACCACCCACCATTATCTCGCCGCAATCCGGTCTCCGAACCTCAGAGAGAGCTGCAATCCCGATGTCCAAACGCTTGAGCTCAGATCATAACAGAGACAGGTGATCATCCTCTCTTAGGGATAGGACATTCCAGGCACCCACCCGAAGGGACCGCCTCAGGTTAACCCAAGGAGACTGCCGTCTGGTGGACGACACCTCAGCACCACTCCGACACACTCTCCCGCAATCTGACCCAGGGATGTTACCCCGTGGTTTCCCTCCTATCATCAAAGATTGGGGGTCCCGAAGGCTTTGCCCCAATCCCGTCATCCGGTGAGCTGCCCTGCGAAGGAAACTGCACAGGAGGTACTCCCACGGAGTGGGTTTTCAGATTTTTTTGCGTTTTTGCGTTTTGCGGAATGAAGGGTTTTACGGTGGCTGGAGTGCAAATCCTGCCACCAACCTCCTAATAAGAAGTAACCCAACTGCAGGAGGACGTCCGCAGACACAGTTTGGCACTAGATATGGATGGCCGTTGGCTCACAAGGAGCTCCTCCGCCCTTTGACAGGTTTTGTTTTTAATCCTGCTGGGTGTCCATATCCAAACACCCTCCTCACCAGAAAACCTGGTGGGGGAGACGGTTTAGTCGCCGACAACCCGACCATGGTACAGGTTAGTACAGGTTTACATGGTACCTGTAGCAGGTCACAGATCGAACCTGACCTGACTGGCAACTCTACCAACAACAACGACTGTGCTTCACTACCAACAAAAACAACTAGTTCTGAAGTCTTCAAGACTGTGAGCGACTACATCGTTAACAAATGTGGGATGGATATGAAGTTTTGCTTTGGCATATGTCCTGATGGCGCTGCCGCAATGATAGGATGGCATTCAGGAGTGGTTACCCAGATCAAGGCTCTTGCCCAGAATGCAAGTCAACGCATTGCTTCCTTAACCGAGAAAGTCTTGCAACAAAAAAAATGTCAACAGAACTCTCAGCGAGGTTGTAAAAATTGTGAATCATGTAAAGGCAAATGCTCTAAATTCGAGACTATTCGCTGCATTATGTGATGATATGAGAGCTGATCATAAACAGCTCCTGTTGCATGCCGATGTACGTTGGTTATCAAGGGGAAAAGTCCTGTCAAGAGTATTTGAACTACGAAACGAACTGGCCGAGTTTCTTCAGGACAAAAATTAACTGGTCACAATTGTTCTGATATGTGAATTGGCGAGCCAAGCTGGCTTATTTGGCTGATATCTTTGTCATCTTCAATGATCTCAACACCTCCATGTCGGGAAGGATGGCTTCGTGTTTTACAATGGCAGACAAGATCGACGGACAAAAACGAAAGCTAGAAGCATGGAAGAGTCGAGTGTCAAGAGATTGTTATGACATGTTTCACCAATTAGGCAAAAAAAAAAAAAATGTTGCATTGGCGTAACCCGCCCGACCCTAAAAATTCCGCCGACCCTACGTTTTTTTTTTTTTTTGTTTTTTTGCTATCGAAAAATTTTGCCGACCCTATTTTATTGCTATTTTTGTTGTTTTGCTATCGTTTTCAAGTATCTTGTTGATTGCGATCGCGATCGCAAAAACCCGGAAGTGTTTCGGACAGAACCCGCCGACAAAAAGGGTGGTACTCGAGCCGGGGGAGATTTTGGGAGGGATTTATTAGGAAAAAAAAAAAAAAAAAAAAAAAGATCCCGACCGACCTACCCTATTTTTCAGTGACCCGTTATGCCAATGCAACATTTTTTTTTTGGCCTTAGCGGCAGTCATCGCTGATGCAGGAGAAGACCTTAATGTTACATCTCTACGGAATGTCATCAGAGAACACTTGACGAATTTGGCAGAACATTTTCAGCATTACTTTCCAGAAGAAGAAGATCCAAGGAAAGGGAATGAATGGATCCAAAATCCGTTTATGCCATTGAGAGATGACTTAGGTGTCACTCTGCAGGATAATTTGTTGGAGCTGTCTGCTGACTAAGGATTGAAGAGGTGTTTCGAAACTACAACAGCACTTGCTTCTTTTTGGATAAATGTGAAAGCAGAATATCCTGAGCTTACTGAAATTGCTCTGAAAATTCTTCTCCCATTTCCTTCAACCTACCTCTGTGAGACTGGCTTCTGAACCATGAGCATCATTAAGACAAAGTACAGGAATAGTGCGGATATTCATTCTCCATTGCGTTTGGCACTGTCCTCAATTGAACCACAATTGGATAAGCTGACAAAGAAGAAGCAGGCTCACCTTTCACATCAGTAAAAGTTAAGGATTTAACATGCCTATATCATCAATTTCATATTTTAACATTACGACATTTTCAAAGTTGTCTTCCATGTAATGTTACCTATTTCCTTTCAATCTTTCTTTTAATGTCTTTATTCACTGGAGTTTACGATAACTAAAATATATAATTTTTTCAACCTACCTTATTCATTATAATTTTTCATTTTATTACTTATATACCGGTATATATATATGTTTATAATAACGATGTTTGAAGGCTTTGCTAGTTTGATTTTTTTATATATTTTTTAATGTTGTAATACTGTATTACCCGTTTACAAAATATATAGATAAATAATGTGTCAACTTTTATTATCTCCATTATATTTTTATATTTTTCCGGTATAAATTAATATTATTACGGATGTTCAAACAATATTTTCTCGGATCATAAACAAATAATATTATGGCACAAATATGTACCGGTCCCTGGCACATTGGAAAAAAAAACCTGCCGGTCCACCACATCAGATAGTTTGAGAAGCACTGTTCTAGACTAAACTGAGTATGCTGATGCTGATTCTGAATCTGAAGTCAGAATTTTCTCAGCACGTCAGGATTTTGAGTGATTCCGATGGTCCAATTACAGTAGCTTGCCCTGGTGGGTGATTTTGCGTGATCATAAATTATTATTTTTTGTTTCAATTTTAGCAATACAACTGCTGTGGAATATTATTTCTCATAAAAAGAGCTTAAGAATGCACTTTAAATTATTTAAAATGGATGAAAACTGACCCAGCTCTGAATTTTAAAGAAAAATTTTCCACGCGGTATAATTTTTAACTAACCCTAACCATTATGAAACACTTTGTAAAGGCATTGGATCACGACGGTAATGGCTTCCAATATCTCAGAGAGAAGTTTGGCACAGAGAAAACTGATGCAAAATTCAAAGTGGGCATTTTTGTTGGGCCCCAGATCCGGGAACTCATATGTGATCCTGAGTTCAAAAATAAACTGAACCCACTTGAGTTTGCGGCATGGGAAGCATTTGTGTTGGTTGTGCAGAACTTTCTTGGGAACCATCGAGTTGAAAAGTATGTGGATTGGTGGACAACATGCTAAAGGCCGATCAGTGAATGGGTTGGAGGATCTCTCTCTTAAAATGCACTTCTTGCATTCTCATCTTGATTTCTTCCCACCTAATCTGGGTGAGGTAAGCGATGAGCATGGCAAAAGGTTCCACCAAGACATTTCGGTCATGGAAACTAGGTATCAAGGCCAGTTCAACCAAAACATGATGGGCGATTACTGCTGGTTCCTACAACGGGAACCAATTCCACACACAAGTGTAAAAGCAAGTGTCTCACACACTTCTGAACACGTCTGAACAGTGCTTACGCTGACTGTATTGAAAGGAAGAGTGCAAACTTGAAGTGTTTCTGAATCACTCACAATGGGGCAGATTTCCCTATGAAGTTTATGCCCTTCCTAACATTACCATGTTCTAATGTTTTAACTTCTTTTTCTGCAACTTGTTTATGTTCTTGGTTTGTATGTGACACATTATACACGGAGATCAATCATTGTTATCTAAATATGACGTGAAAGTAATTACTAAGCATTGATATTAGATGTACAATGTGGTGATCTACATTAATATATTATCATTAATACATATACATATTTTGAAAAACCTGACGTGTTGGCTAAATTCTGACTTCAGATTTGAAATCGGTGGCCCAGATTTAGCAAAGAACACCTGCATTTCTCTTAGTAGCAGATGAAAAGTTTTTTTTTTTGTTTTGTTTTGTTGCCCAGTGAATCGTCAGTTTATGATCGAGGAACAACTTGTTTAAATGGAATGTTATGTTTTGAACATGAATGGGAAGACCAGTCTAGTTTTACAGTACTTTGGTTCTGAATTCATCCTAATCGTGCAAGTGGATATTTGCCTGCCTGGCAGTCAAACAAAATTGAAAGTCATTCCAAACAGGAAACTTGCTGTTTTTAAGGACGCAAACAACAGGCATGAATAACTAATGTAATGTGTTGGGGTGATGTCATAGACAGTGTGGAAAATGTTGGTAAAACTCGGAATTAATTTATTTCTGACTTTTACAATCCTTATTTTATGAAAAATTAAAGTAACTGCATGGGGTTTCATGTTTTATGAACTCTTTAGTTACTGTTTGTTCTTGATTCCATTAATTAGTGATTCTACAGACATGGATATATTATTCCAAACAGGAAACTTGCTGTTTTAAAATGTATCATGAAGGGCACAAACAACAGGCACAGATAACTCGTGTGACATGTTAAATAAGGTGGTGTAAAAGATGGTGCATCAATGACTGTAAACTTCCAATTTGATGGGGGGGTTTTTCTTTTCTTTTTTTCTACTGCCTTTAAAACCTTTATTTTATTTCAATTGAGTTATATACTTGAACTCAAGAACACAAATCATAGTCTTGTCACTTCCAAAAACGTGTTTAGCAGAACTTGGAAAAATGTTTCTGCCATCTTATGCTCTGAGGGCAGAGTAACAGATTTGGCATTTGCACTGTTTAATTCCCTGAGGGCAGCGTAACTGAGATTCAGCATTTGCAGTCATGCCCTGAGGGTAGAGTAACTGTGATATTCAGCATTCGGACAATGGCGGTGCCTCGCACTTTGTTTCGTGCAAAATATAAAGCAAGACTTTAAAAGACCCTTCCCATGTCCC
This sequence comes from Eptatretus burgeri, assembly GCF_056783735.1. Classification (NCBI taxonomy): domain Eukaryota; kingdom Metazoa; phylum Chordata; class Myxini; order Myxiniformes; family Myxinidae; genus Eptatretus; species Eptatretus burgeri. Next base: position 38,791,546 of record NC_140961.1, read on the forward strand.
TTTTCTCAAGACTGTGTGGAGTAAGGTGTTTTATGAACTCTTGTTATTCTGATAAGTCTGTTCAAGAAGATGCCCGAGTGCTGTTTTGCTTCCTCGTTTGGTCGTCTCGCTCGGTTGTAGCTTGGAGGTTGCCACAGCATTTTAGTATTTTCTATAAAATATTCATCAAGCAAAATGTGTTTCCAATTTGATAAAGCCTTTACCATCATTTTAATTGATTGATTTTGCAGACTGGTATTTCAGTGTCACAGATGTGCTTCGGCCCAAAGGATATGAAATAGCTTGACATCGGTCCCTAGTAAATTATGTTGAAGTACAGTATGACCTGTTTGGGGTTGCAATAGACTACATTGACTCTGAACAATGCAAAATACTTGCATTTACTTGAAAGAAAAGTACATTTCCACACTTTCAAAGCTTTCGTACTTCCAATTTCTGTTTTTGCCTGTAACTGATCGCATTATCAATGTAAATTTAAACTTAGTTGGGATGCAGAGTGGTGGGGGCTGTCGGAGGGGGGGGGCAGAGGAAAACTTACCAGGTTTTCAAGCTCTTTTCAATTTTTTTTCTTCTTCTTCTTCTTTTCTACTTCTTCTTCTTCTACTTCTACTTCTACTTCTACTTCTACTTCTACTTCTACTTCTACTTCTACTTCTACTTCTTCTTCTTCTTCTTCTTCTTCTTCTTCTTCTTCACTTAAATACCGGTGCATTTTGCCTTGTTACAACAACTAAACTATGTGCAGGTCCTTTGGCCTCAACGTAGATTCTCGCTTGCACTTGAGATAACTTGTATAATCATGTTCTGCTCACACTGTCATTGTGCAGACTTTGGCCTAAGTAAGGAAGCGATAGACCATGACAAGAAGGCCTATTCCTTTTGTGGCACGGTGGAATATATGGCACCCGAAGTGGTGAACCGCAAGGGGCACACGCACAGTGCGGATTGGTGGTCTTTTGGAGTTCTCATGGTGAGCAGAGTTACTCGCACTGCACTTGCTTCATACCATTTTGAAACTCTACTCGTGTACATTCCAACTGTGTTTCTAGTAACCATTTGAGATGACGCATACATGCTTTTGCTTCGATGATTATTGTTCAGAGTTCCTTTTTTTGGACTACTCGTTAACAGGCTGTGTAACTGAATGTTCATTTCGGCTATTAACATGCCGTGTCATCGTTGATTTTTGTCCATAATCGATTCTCCCATTGAGGCTTTGTTCAATCGCACAAACAGCCGTGTGCTGAATCTGAGCGGGTCAAGATGGCACGTGGTGAATGCAAACCACTGGTTCAATATACATACTGTACCATGCTTTGTTTATTTATTCTAAAAGGCTAAGCTTTTGTCCCACAGTCTGACAGTATTCATCTTTGATGTGTGAGGTAATCAATCTGCCCGTCCCCCACGCAGCGGCAGACTGGATTTTGCAATCACTTCTGTCTGTGCGTCTGTCCGGGCAACAACTTTTTTTTACTATTTGAGCTTTTGTCATCAAATTTTCAACAAAGCTTTATTTTGACAATCTGGAGAAGACAAATTAATAATTTTGTTATAATCATTTTCATTTGGCATTATATTGCTTGGAAGTCTATTCCTATTCTTATTATAATGATGATTGTTATTCTTCAACCCTTTTTATTTTGGCCTTTTTTGAATAATTTTTTTACGTTAAACATTTTTTTTAAAACTTTGTTTTATTTTTGTTCAAAGCAACCACTTGTCTGACAATTTTCTGGGTATTTGTGATTTCCCCCAAACCCCACAGAGAATATTTTAATGATAATTGTGATGTCATCGGTCATGTGGTATGGCAGCCATCTTGGATTAAATGCAAAAAATTAAGACGCATCTCTGAAACCGCTAATCAGAAAAATTTGAAACTTGGCACATCTCATTATACTCCCAATGGAGAATAAAGGGTTGTAAGGATGACGTCATCGGTGAAGCGGTGGATCAGCCATAAATGTTTTAATTGAAATCCTTGTTTACCATTGAGATTCAGTGTGTGTGTCCAGGCCGTAACATTTTTACCAAATGAGCTTTTGTCATCAAATCTTCAACAAACCTATATGATGAGATTGTGGAGAACACAAATGAATAAAATATATAAAAAAATTTTTTAACTCGTTTTCGTCACGTTTTGCTTGAGTACAAAGTAGATGTGGACAAGCTTTTCATTTTGAGATGATTTCTTGTTACCCTCGCCGAAGGAGAGGGTGTTGCATTTACGTCCGTTTGTTTGTTTGTCTGCACAGAACTTGTGTTTTTCTCCACAACTACTTGGCAAATTGAGGCAAAATTTTCATCAGATGTACAACTAACTCATATGGCATGTTTGAATGATAATTACGATGTCACAGGTCATGTGGTGTGGCAGCCAAATTGGAAAAAACAAAAACTTTGGACCTCTATCTCTGAAACCACACCAAAGAGAAAATTGAAACTGGGCACATAGCAAGTACTCCTCATGGGGAATGTGATTTTTTTATGACATCATAGGCACCTTCGTTATGATGCCATAATTGCATATGTAGAATGCTACATCTGATCAGTATGAAAAATTTTGAGGGTCATCAAGGGATAAAATGGTCCACAGGAAAAAATTTGATGTCATCAGTCACGTGATTCGGCAGCCATATTTTTTTTTGTTTGTTTTTTTTAACCTTCAAAAATCATCTCTGAAGTGGTTGAACAGATCGAAGTGAAACTTTACACATATGATGGCCTATCCATGAGGAATAAAAGGTTCACACATGAGGTCATAGGCCATATGGTTTGGCAGCCATATTGGATTTACCTTAAAACCTATGAAAAACCTTATTCTCCAGAACAGTTGGACAGATCGAGGGGAAATGTCACACACATATTCTCCAAGCCTTGGGTGTACAAGTTTAAGGAATAATTGATAGGTCATATGATTTGGAAGCCACGTTGGATTGAAGAAGATATTAAATAATGTTTTGATTTTTCTCGAACCTCTTCATCAATCAACGTGACACTTCACAATTATGATCTAGTAGTGGTGGGGAATGCATGTTTTAAATTTCAACTTGATCGGACACATGGTCTGGCAGCTAGAATCATTTAATATTTTTGATCTGGGATCTTTTTTATTTTTATTTCTTTTGATTGATTTATTTTAATCTGAATAAGGCTCACTCGGCTGTGCCTGGATAGGTTTGAGGGTAGAGGAGTAGCAGCTGAAATACGGATCCTATCCAGGTTCCCTCTGATTACTTCATTGTTGCTTTTTGCTCCTTCGGGTTCCTTCTGATCACTCCAATGCAGGACTTGCACCTATTTGGTCTTCCATTTGATTTTAATTGAATTTATTTTAATCCCATTCTAAGTTCAACTGAATAATCATTTTTAAAACGTCATGGGTCAGGGTCAGGTGTTCAATCAAAGCGAGACGTCTTTGTACTCGGTCATCACTGCCAGCAGTTATAATGTGGCAGTTCTAATTATGTCTCACAGTAATTACGTAACACAACAGAACACAAACACCTCACAAACACCACACAAAATACACCACACAAAAGTCCTGGCGAGGGTCTGCAATCTATGATTGCTCTTTTTCTTGTTATATTTGCTTTTACTGTATTTGTTGCACTTCATGCCTCTAAAAACCTTTTTACACCCTCTTCTCACAATATTCTATTTGAATTGATCTGAATTTGAGAACTTCTTTTATTTCAATCTTTACTTTAACTTATTTCCTGTTTCTAGTCCCATTCGACTTTCTTTAGCATGTTCTTTCCACACCAAACAAATTGCATTCTTGTATGTAACACATGTGTGAGGGATCACCTTCAAATATGCAAGCCTGCGGCCTAAATGAGGGTTTCCGAACTGATCCACCATCGAGGACCATGGTTGCCCCAACCAACCTCCACTAGTCCTCCCTGTCGTACTTGGGCCGCATCCTCATGATATATTACGACATCAATACTGGACACTATTTTATACCCCCTTTCAAATTTTCACCTTTTGTTGCCTTATAGCCTGGAATTAAATTGCATTACACCAGACTTTTTCCACCATTATTTACACATTGTAACCCACGACTTCCAAGGAAAAACAGATTTCAGAAAGTTAATAAAAAATATGAAACGAGAATATCTTGGTTGGATCAGTGTCCACCCCACGAGTTAATACTTGGTGGAAGCACCTTTGACAGCAATTACAGGTTTGAGTCTTTTGGGATCGGTCTCTACCAACTTTGCACACCTTGATTGGGCAATATTTGCCCATTTTTCTGAACAAAACTGTTCAAGCTCAGTCAAGTTGAGTTGGGAGCATTTATGGACAACAATCTTCAGGTCATGCCACATATTTTCGATTGGATTTAGGTCAGGGCTCTGACTCTGCCACTCAAGGACATGCATCTAAGTGAACTTCCGTCCCAATTTCAGCTTTCTTGCAGAGGGCAGCAGGTTTTCTTTCAGGATTTTTCTGTATTTTGCTCCATTCATTTTCCCCTCGATCCTGACAAGTGCCGCAGTTCCTACTAATGAGAAACATTCCTATAACATAATGCTGCCACCACCATGTTTCACAGTAGGGATGGAGTTCTTTGGGTGATGTGCTGTGTTGGGTTTGCACCAAAATTAACATTTTGCGTTCCTGGTTTTGTCAGACCACAAAACAGTTTGCCACATGGCTTCAGAATCTCGAGTGTTTTTTTGCGTACCTCAAACAGGACTCGAGGTGGGCTTTTTCGAGTAATGGCTTCGTTCTTGCTACCCTACCGTACAAGCCAGACTTGTGAAATGCTTGGGATATTGCTGTCACATGCATACAGTGACCAGTCTTTGCCATAAAGGCATGTAGCTCTTTCAAAAGTTGCCATTGGCCTCTTGTTGGCCTCTCTGATCAGCCTCCTCCTTGATTGCTCATTCAATTTGGAGGGATGGCCTGACCTAGGCAGAGTCTTGGTGGTACCATATTCCTTCCACTTCCTAATGATTGTCTTGACTGTGCTCCAAGGGATATTCAAGGCCTTTGAAATACACTACATGGCCAATAGTATGCGGACACCCCATCTAAATCGTGGATTTGGCTATTTCAACCACACCCATTGCTGACAGGTGTATATAATCAAGCACACACCCATGCAATCTACATTGACAAACATTGGCAGTAGAATGGGCCGTACTGAAGAGCTCAATGACTTTCATCATGCCACCATCATAGGATGGCACCTTTCCAAGTCAGTTTGTCAAATTTCTGCCCTGCTAGAGCTGCCCTCGTCACTGGTAAGTGCTGTTATTGTGAAGTGGAAACATCGAGGAGCAACAGCTCAGCCAGGAAGTCGTAGACCCTACAAGCTCACAGAACGGGACCATCTAGTGCTAAAGCGCATATTGCGGAAAAATCATCTGTCGTTGGTTGCAACACTCGCTACCGAGTTCCAAACTGACTGGAAGCAACGTCAGCACAAGCACTGTTCGTTGAGAGCTTCATGAAATGGATTTGTATGGGCGGGCAGTTGCACACAAGCCAATGATCACTGTGCGCAATGCCAAGCGTCAGTTGGAGTGGTGCAAAGTTCATCACCATTGGACTCTGGAGCAGTGGAAACGCGTTCTCTGGAGTGATGAATCACGCTTCACCATCTGGCAGTTCGACGGACGAATCTGTGGTTAGCGGATGCCAGGAGAGCGCGACCTGCCCGAATGCTTCGTGCCAACTATAAAGTTTGGTGGAGTTGGAATAATGGTCTGGGGCTGTTTTTCATGGTTTGGGCTCAGCCCCTTAGTTCCAGTGAAGAGAAATCTTAATGCTTCAGCATACAATGACATTCTCGACGATTCTGTGCTTCCAAGTTTGTGGCAACAGTTTGGGGAAGGCCCTTTCCTATTTCAGCATGACAATGCCCCCATGCACAAAGCAAGGTCCATACAGAAATGGTTTGTCAAGATCAGTGTGGAACAACTTGACTGGCCTGCACAGAGCACTGACCTCAACCCCATCGAACACCTTTGGGATGAATTGGAATGCCGACTGTGACCCTGGCCGAATCACCCAACATCAGTGCCCAACCTCATGAATGCTCTTGTGGCTGAATGGAAGTAAATCCCCATACCACAGCAATGTTCCAACATCTCGTGGAAAGTCTCCCCAGAAGAGTGGAGGCTGTTGTAGCAGCAAATGGGGAACCAACTCCATGTTAGTGCCCATGATTTTAGAATGAGATGTTGGACAAGCAGGTGTCCACATACTTTTAGCCATGTAGTGTATTTTTATACGCATTCCCTGATCTGTGCCTTTCCACAACTTTATCCCGGAGGTCTTTTGAAAGCTCCTTGGTGCTCATGATTGTCTTTACTGTGAAATACACTTCCCAGCAGAGGAATCTTTCAGGAACAGCTGATATTCTGAAATAATCAGAATCACGACAATTTAACAAAGGTGGAGGCCAATTAACTTGCTGTGTGATCTTGAAGGTGATCAGTTGCACCTAAGCTAATTACCTCCACCACCAAAGGTGAAGGAGGTTATGTTTTCACCCTTTCTGTCTGTTTGTCTGTCTGTGTGCAGGATATCTCAAAAAGTTGTGTACAGATTCAGATGAAACTTGGTGGGCAGGTTGAGTGTGTGGCAAGGACGAATTGATTCGATTTTGGTGAAGATCCGAATCCGGATCTGGATACGAGAATTATTTAATCTATAAACTGATTCTTCACCATTGAGAGATCGGGCCAAAAACGATATATAGCGTGATATTTCAAAAATGTTTTGGGCCTGATATGTTCTCATGGATCAGGCATTGCGTGGTGGAGGTATGCGCTCTACCAAGTGTCGTTCTAGTTTACAATTGCTTTTATAAGGGGGGTGGACACATCCAACCAAGATATTCTAGTTTTGTACATTTTATTAACTTTCTGAAATTTGTAGAATTTGTTTTTCATTTTGAAGTTGTGGGTTATTATGTGTAAATATAGGTGGAAAAAGTCTGATTTCAGGCTATTAGGCAACAAATGGTGAAAATTTTTAAAATGGGTGTAGACTTTCCATAGGCACTGTAAACTGTTTGTAATACAGTACAAATCAATTGAATTATAATATTTGTTCATTATCACACTTTGACAAATATTGATGAAGACAATTTAAATTTGAAAAGTAAGACAAAATATGTAAATGAAAATTTCCCCATTACAGTTGACTGCAGTTACTGGATTACAATACTTAATGTTTATAATGTGATCACACATTTATTAATTTCTTTATTTTGTTTTTCCGATTAAAAGTTGTTTCAATGCTTAATATTTCAATTAACGTATTCATGGAAGACCTGTTGATTTTACTTGACAAATCCAGCAGAAGTTGAGAAAATATTAGTCAGCTCGTGCTGAGCTTGCTTTGGTATACCCACAAATCACCCAAATTATCTCGTACTCGCACTCACACTAACTTATTTTAAATTTTGCTGCGAAATTCTGCGTTGGCAATTAAAAGCACCACCCAAGACATGCATTTAATTGTACGCCCTAGTAATGCAGTTATAATTTCCCTGCAGTCATTATCCCCACGCTAACAAAATTAAACACAACGGGGGCGGGGGGAGGGATATTGGAATTGTTCATCTTTCAGGCTATCTCTTCAACTGTTGTGCAGAAATTCACCAAACTTGGTAATTACGTTCACCACATGGCAAGAAGGTGCGAGGGTATCATTTTTCATCCCACACCCCGAGGGGGTTTTCTTGGGGTCAAAGTCAAACACCAAAAAATGCAATTGCGGACACATTTTTAGCTCAACTGGAACCGAGTTGAGGGGAGCTTATGGGTTGGCACGTAGTCTGTCCACCGTAAACACTTGAAACTTATTGTCTGAAACTGCAGACACAATTTCGATGAAACTTGACCACAACTTTCATCACCCAGTATGTACCAAAGTTTGTTCAGGCAATTAAAAAATCGAGCCCGAAGGGAGTTTATGAGGGGTTTCCCCCCAAAATATTGTTACGAATCTGGAAACCATGCGCACTCAACATTCAGGTCCCAAAGTTAGTTATGCCGGTAAGTACGTGTGAGACAGGTCCCTTCCTTTTGTCTGTGCGTTGTGATGTTTTTTTATAGTTAGGTTATTACATCTCACCACCTGCCCATCACCACCGTTGGCTGCTCGTACCTTGACTTGCCGAGAGGGGGGCCTCGCGGTCCCAGTCCTCGGCTTCCACGAACGTTCCACACGCAATCGTGGCTTCAACACCATCCACCTTCCTCAAATACGCATGGAGGGGAGGGGCGGCTTTTACCTGGCATGGCCAAAATTCCGCCCAGGAAGGCTATGCCCATAGGATCCTGGCCAATTCGAGGCGAACAGCGAGGTGTGCTGACCAAGGCTCCTCCCCACTGAGGGAGGTCCATAAATTCCAGAGCACTCTCTGAGGTGTTGGTGGGTTGCACGAGAGTTCTAAGAGGTTCCTTAGGGTTCTTGCTGTTACGAAGGGGTGGTTATGAGGGCGATTATGAAGTGGTGACAGGACGTCTGCGTTGCTGTTACGAAGGAGTTTTTGCTGTCACGAGGGTTGAGCAGAGGGCCTTCGAGGCAGCGAACGTGTCTCTGCTGGCCCTCTACAAGGAAGGACAGAGTGACCCTGACCCCCTCCGTGGACCCCAATTATTTACCATCCGAACTCCGCCACGGGCCTTGAGTCCCCCACGTGCGACTGGGGATCGGACCAACGACCTTTGTCGGGTGCCGCATCGCGGAGCATGCCCTTCCTCCAACGGTCAGGTACCCACCAAACTCTGACCCCCAGCTCGTCTCTCTCTCATCGGCTGGAGGGTCCAATAAAGAACTCTGCGGTTTCTTTGCTTTTTGTGTGTGTGTCTGCGTGTGGGCCCGTCTTTAAGTAGACCTGAATAAGTGTTTTGGATCATTGTAAATACTTCTTGAATACTCGCTTTAAGTCTTGCTTCTCTTGTCTTTTATTTACTGTAAATAAATTATTAGAAATGTTCCCAGCTCGTTTCCGTCCTTTCTTTATTTGGTCCAGCATGGTCTGGGTCTGAGTTCAGACGGGGTTTCATCCCCGGTAATCGGTACATCGTAGCCGGAACGTCCTGGGCAGGCCCGCTCGACTGCATCCGAGCCGAAGTTGGTAGGTGGAAGTTGATACTCTACCGTAGCTGGTAGAGTGATCCGGTTCAGCCAGACGTTCCGAGGGCGTGAATCCCCGGTAGCCAAGACTGTGTGGTTACTTAGGTATATTGGATCTGGACAATTAACCCTACGCCACGTGGTCAAGATATTGGCATTTCACGGTCGATTAATCGACCCGCCGGCTTCGGAGTTATCCGGAGCGATGGCCTATAAATTCAGGGGAGTCTGGTGGGAGACGGCGTAAACTTCCCCACCTTACGGTCGTTCTCGCCACCGACCCCCAGCCCACAACAATATGTATTTGCTTTCTTCTCAGAAACTATACACACAATTCTGATGAAACCTGACCACAACCTTCACCCAGTGTGTACGAAAGCTTTTTCATGACATTTAAAAAAAAATCATCCGTTCCTCGCCAAAATAGGTATTCACTTTCTTCTCCATAACATTCTGTTGGTCATCCACGCCTCCCAGTAGTTCCTTCATTATCTTATCCAGACGCTACCGGGTGAGTGCCCAGGGGTATTGCCCCAATTTTAAAATGAAACTTTGGATATGCAATGAACATTGGGGGATGAATGAAATATGTAACAATTTTATGGGGGATTTCACCGCTGGTTTATGCCCCAGAGGGTGGGGACTTTGTAGTCATGGGGGTCAAAACAAGATTTTTTTTTTTTAACTCAAAATTTGATATTGGACCATTCTTGGTATGGTGGAACTTTTTGCCATCTTTCAACTTTGCGTTAAGTGACAAGCATGGGGATTTGCGATGATGCGCCATCGACTTCACTATTGTTTTTGTTATTGTCATGATTTATAAGTTGCGTGAGTTCAGTTTGCCACAATTATTGTGCATTCATAATAGAAATGACAGAACATAAAATTTTCTATCACCCACTCCCCATCACTAACTTGCTTCCAAAAACCCTTTGTCTTTCTTGCAGTTTGAGATGTTGACAGGCACTCTTCCCTTCCAAGGAAAAGATCGCAAGGACACTATGACACTCATCCTGAAGTAAGAGTTCTTGCAGAATGTTTCTTCATTAATTAATAATCTGCATCATTCTGTTTGGTATACATGGAAGATGAAAACTATAATTGGCATTTTATTTGCATTATTTACATGATTTTAAACATGCTGATATCTGGACTACTGTTGCTGATATATTTAATGCTTGTGGAGCAAATTTGTATTCAAACGATTCTGCAAACGAGGTACTTAGTATTCCAAGACCTTCCAAAAATTTCTTCCTTCCTTCCTTCCAAAAAAAAAAAAAAACCTTCCAAAAAAAAAAATATATATATAGCTGTCATTTTGACATTATGAAATTGGAAATATGTATTGTTGGCTGTAACATGATAAAACCTATTCATGGAAGGGACTCGTTCAATTGTTCATGAGATTACATCTTTTCCCTCTCGTGTTATCTGGCAAAATGTGGCCAAACCTGGATTGATCAAACCAGGACGAAACCATTGAGCTTCTTTCATTTTCTTCCGTTCCTTTCCCCCACAGAGCAAAGCTTGGAATGCCGCAGTTCCTCAGTCCTGAGGCCCAAAGTCTGTTACGAATGCTGTTCAAACGCAACCCAGCCAACCGTCTGGGTAAGTGGACTAATGTCGAGACGAGTCTATGAGGTATTTGCCTTCCTCACCAGGCAATCGTTTTTGAAACTTGATTGCAAATGAAAAGATGAGTTGGCCGGTACATTCTATTAGCTGAAGAAACCATGGCTACTGCAGCAAAGGTTTAGCAGTTGCTATGGATATTGTCCTTTTCAAAACAGCGAAAAAGACACCTTCTGTATGTTCCAAATTAAAAGTTTTCAAAGCCACAATTGAGGTAAACGTATTCTCCTGTATTTCTCTTATTACAACTCATGATCAAATAAGTGTAAGCAGTTTGTTCAGTTGATAGTCTGCTTGCATTGAGCTGTTTAGTCCACATTCAATCCCGAAGTAGATCACATTCGATCATAAACTGCTGTTTTGATGCAGTATTGGGGGTGGGATTGCACCTTGGCTCTTATTCTCTTTCTGATGAAGGTACACAGCCAACTGTCCTGTCTGCAGTTTGGTTGTGGATGCTTAGTATACCACGAATCTTTGAAGATACCATTGTGTGCCATTGTTACCTCTGCCGTGGAAGGAGGTTATGTTTTCACCCCTGTCTGTCTGTCCATCTCTGTTTGTTTGTTTGTGTGCAGGATATCTCAAAAAGTTGTTGACAGATTCAGATGAAATTTGGTGGGCAGGTTTGGTATATGACAAGGATGAACTGATTAGATTTTGGTGAAAATCCAGATCGGGCTTTGATAATTTTTAAAAAAGTGATTCTTCACCATTGAGAGTTCGGGCGAAAACGATATGTAGTACGATATCTCAAAAAGTTGACGGATTCAAAAGAACCTTGGTGGACAGGTTGGGTACGTGACGAGGACAAATTGATGAGATTTTGGTGAAGATCCATGTCCAGATGCAGATACGAGAATTTATTTATTTATTTGTAAAGTGATTCTTCACCATTGAGAGATGGTGCCAAAAATGATACATAGCATGTTATTTCAAAAAAATATTGGGCCCGATTATGTTCTTGTCAATCGGGCGTTGCATGGCAGAGGTATGAACTCTACCGAGTGCCCTTCCAGTTATATCTGTCTTCCCTTCTCGTGGTTAGCTGTTTACGTAGCACTACCTGAAGTCTGTGCTAAGTGTGTGGTTGGGATATGGCTTAAGTATGATGGCTCAAATGGCCTCCCAGTGTATGCATTTCCTTGTATATGATGATGCTGTAAGCCAACTAATTTGGGCCAAAATCTTTAAGCAATGCACTTCTTGTCTTTTTGTTCACCGAATCATTGTTATACTGCTAAATGAATTGTCAAGTTGCATGTGATGTGAACATTTCTTACTTGGTGGATTTTTATACATTTTGGATCCTTACCTGCTTGGGTTTTGTCAACTTTGCAGGAGCTGTCACTTTTTTCTGATCATCTTTACCATCTGGATATTTTGAAAAAAAAATTGTCTTATTCTCTCACCCCCACCCACTCCCTCCAACTATCCCCTAATATGCAGCTTGCAAGATCAACTCTGATTTAGTCCTCGTCACGTATGCAACATATTCCACTTTTAGGACTTTTTCCACGTGTTTCTTTTCGGAATTTTAAAACGTCACTTGATACAAACTGGGTGCAATGCATTTTCTTCCAGTCGCAAATACTTTTCCTCTTGTAATTTTCCACGTGTCAGCATACCCTAACCACCTTCCTGAAAACCTTCTCCTTGTTTTGGGTAATGGCCAAAGTTCATTGGATTCTAAATACCACTTGTTATTGGATGGCTGCTCAGTGGTCGATTTGGACTTGTACTTTGGATTCACGCTGATTTCGTTATCATATTTCTCAAAGCTGAGGATCAGGCCTGGGTCCAAAATTCTGCGAAAGGCGGCAACACGTTTTGAGCATAAAATATACGATCACCACTGGTCAGTGTTATCCTATTCGAGTAAAAATGTTTGCTGCCAAAACCAACCACCACTAATTATTTACCAATTAATTTTTCCCTGTTTGCAAGTCAGGAAAAATACAATATAAAGAAATACAATATCTTTATGTTGTATTTTTTTCCCCCCAAAAGGTACCAATGGTGTAGATTATCACCATATTTTGCACTGTATGTTTTGCCTGGCCTTGCATGGTGATATCCTCTCCTTTGTTGCTATTTTTAGCTTATTTGGAATTAGAATTCCAGATAAGGTATTGTCATTGTGCACCGTCGGTCTGTCCGTTGTCATATTTCGACTTCTCCGGTCAAACCGCTGAGTCTATCTCGCTGAAATTTGGCACCAAGGTTCCACTCCTGACTGGTAATGGGGATCGCAAAGCTCGTTTCGGTCACATGACTTTAAGTAGATCAAAATGGCGGTCCCGCCCAATTCCTTCAAAAATCTTCCTCTGCAGACCCACCATTCAGAATGCTACCAAATTTGGGTTAAAACATCAGGGCAGGGTAGGGATGTTAAATTGTGGAGGTCATTCCGATCACGTGACCAAAAGTGTCAAAATGGTGGCCTTCGTAAAGTTTGGGAAAAATCACATAAATTCCTTCAAAAATCTTCCTCTTCAGACCCACCATTCATAATGCTACCAAATTTGGGTTAAAACATCAGGCCAGGGCCCAGATAAGCTGCAGGTCCAGTGGTCCTATTTGTTTTTAATTTTCCCTTTAAATCTCCACTTTTTGTCTCTCAGGCAAAAGGCAGTGCATTTCCATATAACAACTCGGCTTGTCTGGTTCCTCCCATGCTGTGGTCCTTTATGGCCTCTACTTTGTTTAATTTGTTTCTCTATGGATATGAACTTGCCACCTCAGCTTGGATTATTTAAAGTTTCTTCAGCATTGTAAAGCTGTTAACAATAAGCCAATCATGAATTTTTGGGTGTGTAAAATCCATTTACCCTTTTATAATCAACATATGAAAAATTTAAATTCACAAACAATAACCCTACTTTTCATCCTAAATAGGGATGTGTGTAGCCTCATTGCCCATTTAGATATTCTGAGATAAGAAAACTATGCTTCCCACATGCAGACACACTGGTCCTCCCTTCGTTATAAACTCCCACCTACCCCTTGCGGGAGTTTGTACTCTGAGCAGCTGTACCCGTTCAGCGAGATGATAAAGTTCTCCAAGTCTTTTGTTGTACAGAAGCACAACCTTTTCTCTTAGGTACTTTTGCAAGTGTTTTTGGCTTATTTTAGAAGCTTTGAGCCATTTCAAATTAGAATCCTTAAATCGCATACACATTAAAATACTTTATTTCGTTCCGAGCGCGGTAGTTTCCTCGGGTTTCCGCACATGAGCACTGAGCATTCTGGGGCAGATTACATCATTTTGAAAGTACTGTATTGACAGAAAGCAGCTTGCCTTTTCCTCATGCAACATCAGCTCGGGTTGTTTCCTTCAAGCCCAAGGTGTGTGTGTGTGTGTGTGTGTGTGTGTGTGTGTGTGTGTGTGTGTGTGTGTGTGTGTGTGTGTGTGTGTGTGTGTGTGTGTGTGTGTGTGTGTGTGTGTGTGTGTGTGTGTGTGTGTGTGTGTGTGTGTGTGTGAGAGAGAGAAATGCCACACATAACATGTACACAAGTGCAACACTGAATGCACGTGTTCACAACAACATGCAGAAGGTGCACATGCATGTTCAAACCACGACACATGCGCCACCAGCTACCACCACCACCCACGAGTCTCCAAGGCCAAATGGAGCCCTCCTCAGTCTTGAAGCATCAAGATTAACCACAGCAAGGAACCATGACCCATGGCCCAAGCTGTCTCATTATCCATGCTGCCATCAATGGAGCCTTCCTCGGTCTTGAAGCATCTAGCTTAACCACAGAAAGGAACCATGACTTGGCCAAGCCCCCCTCCCCCACCTCAATCTGCACTCCTCCTCCCCCCCTCCATCCTCAAAGTGACGACGACGCGAGAGATCCACTTGACCTCTCCGACGATGTATATATTGTTACGGCTGTAGAAATTCGCAATACACCATAAAGGGTCTTCAGGTGAGATATATCGATAAGTTCATGTGTAGTTAGCCCACACCTGTTGTTTCGAGGGAATATGAGTGATTCATCCGGGCTGCGACACTTTGAGTTAGCCATTTTTCTTTCTCTATCGTTATTTTGGACCATTAAGCCGCCAACAAACTCAAACACCACCACCTTTGCCTCTTTACCTCCACAACTCCATCCCGCAAACATCGCTTCACCGCCATTCCCAAACGACGCCCGCCAACCACCAAACCACCACAGCAAACCCCCCACCACCTTCGCCGTTCTCCTTCCACAACCACCGACCCCACCACCAGTCAACGCCAAACGTCGTACTGTCCAGGGCCCGTTCGGTAAT
>NC_140961.1:38811576-38831576 GCF_056783735.1 Eptatretus burgeri
ACCCAACTGAGGGTAAAGGCAAGTTGTGTCAGGACAACTGCCTCACCACAAGCCTCAGTGTACCATGGGCAGGAGGAAGGGTAGGACAACTGAAGATGAGATGGGATACATCTGTGACAGAGACAGAGACAGAGACAGACACAGAGACAGATACAAACAGAGACAGAGACAGACAGACACAGACACAGAAAGACACAGACACAGAAAGACACAGACACAGAAAGACACAGACACAGAAAGACACAGACAGACACAGACACAGACAGACAGAGAGACACACAGACAGAGAGACATACAGACAGAGACAGACAGAGAACTAACTTTCTATGAAAGAATTCCCAGGATGAGTTGATGTCAGAGGAAGTAGAGATGGGAGACCAGTCGAGAAGTTTGATGGCTTCTTGAAGTCCCTGCCAGTCAGTGAAATGCCAGACTTGATGGTGCTGAGATGGTTCTCTAATGACAGCCAGAGAGATGTCTACTTTCTCAAGTACGTGGTCAGAATAACCGATTGGAGTGGAGGAAGAACAGCAAATATTTTCAGGGAAATTAGTCAAAATCAGATCCAGAAGAGATGGAATACCATTGGTTGAGATCTGGGTTGGGAAGTTGACAGATGGAGTCAGTTCCAATGAGTCACAGAAGTCTTCTGCTGAAGTGCCATGGCAGGTGAGAGAGGTACCCACACCAAGCCAACTGGCATGATGACGGTTGAAGTCACCACATTGGAGGAAGGGAGAGTTCGGATGAGAGAATAGAAGTTTGTCCATGTTTTTGGATAGTGAGGTGTAAATGGAGTCATCACTGTTTGGTGGACGGTACATATTGTTGCAAATCTGGAAACCATAATCGCACTCATCATTCAGGTCCTTTAGCTCAGTTATCTCGGTAAGTGCATGTTCCATAGATAGCTCGTCTTTCATTGTTTAATGGGTAAAAATCGATTAAATGCACTGTGATGCATTTTAATAGTTAGGGGTCGATCAGAACACAAAGAAGAACGACCCTCCCCCTCCTCTGCAAAGAGGAAGAAAAACCCTCCTGTCACGTGATGCAATGACATCAACAACTCCCTCCCACCCGCGGTTGTGCGGGGGATGGTGCACGAGGGCATGAGTCACGCCGGGAGCGGGTTAGGGGGCCGATAGGGATAAAAAAGGGACACTGCTTGGCTCGAGTTGGGTCTTGTTGGGGTTCTAGGGGGTTCTTGTTGGAGAGTTGTTCATCGGAAGAGGGGGTTGTGGCTGGTTGGTTGTCGTGGTTCTTCTTCAGTCTGGTGGTCGAGGAGTGTCGGCCTGGTTCAAGGGTGCTCGAGTTGGTTCGAGGTTGTTGTTCTGCTGGTGCTTCTTCAAGTTGGCTGTGCAGTCGGTGGTTCAAAGAGTTGTGCTGGTTCTGAGTTATCTTGGTTCGGCCTTTGTTCTGCTTTGAGGCCTCATCTTGGTTCGGCTGGCTCTACTTGGAAAGCGACGCATCTTCGGGAAGGCTCTGTGTTTCGTCTCACCAGCACGTGGTCCGGAGCGTGAGGGGATCCGCTGGAGCTCGGGAAGGATCGCGGCTCACGGCGATTGGATCCAGCTTGCCCTCGCTGGGGCCCGGGTCCGAACAGCTTGAAGACCACACGAGGTGGAGAGGTTCGAGATAGGTTCTGGGTTTCAGCTCATCTGTCCCTCCGAGCTGAAGTCCTTATTTAAGGCATCAGCCACCATTTCTTGGGTGTGTGTGTGTGTGTGTGTGTGTGTGTGTGCGTGTGTGTGCGTGTGTGTGTGTGTGTGTGTGTGTGTGTGTGTGTGTGTGTGTGTGTGTGTGTGTGTGTGTGTGTGTGTGTGTGTGTGTGTGTGTGTGTGTGTGTGTGTCCGTGGGCCCGTCTAACAAGTAGAGAATGTTAAGTGCTTTGTGTGCTGTAAATGAAATAGCAATCGGCTGTAGGCTTTTGCTCGTGTCTTGACCCCTATCCCCCCATTGACTGCTTACGTGCTGGTTGAGAATAAATCACCCATTGTTTGAATGTCACCTGCTCGTTGCGTCCCTTCCTGTATTGACTGCCATGGTGCGCTCGGGAAATTAACTGGCTAATTAAAGCCGATAAACGTACATCTGGTCCGACGGGATTTGGCGAATTAAAACCGCTCGGCTTCGCATACGGAACGAGCTGCTTAAGCGGCTCGCTTTCGTGCAGGTCGCGTCGAGGTATAAACTCCCGGTATTTCTGTCCACGCGAATAGTTAGGTATATCGATAATTCGGCGATTGACCCTGTAGCGCTTGGACAGAAGAATTGGCAGGTTTATGATGAATTAAGGCATCCGTGACTGGATTTCGGCGTTGATCCGGAAAGTCACGACTGGATTGCGGCCTTCGGCAGATGTGCGACTGCGATTTGGCTAGAATGGTCGCCCACATGCCGAACGCGGTGGAAACCACAACAATATAAACATGAGGTGGGAGTGGAGGGGAAGCCGGAGCCAGAGGTATTCCTGGGGGTGTGGGGGAGTGAGGGCAGTGCATGGAGAGTGAGGAATGGTCTTTGATGAAGAGAGCAACTCCACCAGGACGAGGCTCAAGTCTGTCATACCAGAGGAGGGAGTGACCAGGGAGAGATATAAGGGAATCAGAGATGTCTTGAGGAAGGAAAGTTTCTGTTAGGCAGATTATGTCTGGTTTGTCAGTGGCAACCTGTCTGGAAAGATCTGTCAGGTTTGAGCGAAGGATTTTCCCAGACAATTTGCACAAGCCTCCACTTTCAACATAGAAAATATTTGAAGGAGTCGCAAACAGAATATGTATTATTAAAGAAAGGTTTTTAAGAGTCTGAAAAGTCCAATTTGAACCAAAACTGAGAGAATGGTAAAAGACAAAAAACTAACGAGGTTTTTGCCAAAAGGCAACGGCTCAGAATCCAACATTTCAGCCACTCATGGCTGGCCTTCATCAGCGATGAACATTGGCCATATGTGCTTAGATCTTGGTTTCCTGGGTCAGGTTTGTGTCGCTCTTCCCTTCCAGGTTGGCATTTATGTTCTGAATTGCACATTACCCATGTCAGTCCCTGATGAAGGCCACTTTTGCTCTGCATTCCTGAAACTTTGGTTGCCTTTGGAAAAATGCCTTGAAGCTGGTTGTGTTTTTACATTTTCCATTCTCATAATGTTTGTGATTAAAGAAAATGGGATGGTTTTTCTAATCCCACTAATTATAGTTTTACATTCTGAAGAACTGCAGGTACAGTGATTTGTTTTGACAGTCGTGGTGTCATTTCACATCCATCGTGCCATGGAATATGGATTCCCCTGTGAACTGGTGTTGCTGCTTTTCATCTTCTAGCACCCCCCTCCCTTTCTTTTGAGTCTAAGGCTGTCAATCTCATTGGACAAACAGTAGTCAAATTAGGACTCTGGGATTCGATACTAGTTAAACTATAGTTTGTTGCCTTGACAGAGATGCTTCCATATTCATCCCTCTCTTCTCATTCATTTGTAACCATCTTACCAAGTCTGCTGTCTTTTGCTCTTTCCTTCAGAATTTCAAGTCTGCTGCCCACCTCCCCCTCGTGGTCTATTCCATTTCTACCTCTGAGCTTTACTACATTCACCAAGACCCTTATCCCCTTTCACTTGCATCTCCTCTCCTCATGCTGTGATCCACCCGGACATTCTTGTCCTGTTGTTTACTCTTCACCCTACTTTCTACCTGTTGACAATTTGCCGCCCCTCTTTCATGAGCCATGGTGCTTGGATTGAAAAGTTGAAAAAAGGTGGTTCACAATCCCTGCATGTATGCAGTTCTTATGGAGCACTTTCCGAAGATGTCTCAAACAGGATGCGATCACTCTTGTTTGACAGCATCAGATATTAAAATTCACAAAAGCAGGGATTTAAAATATTGGTTCGTTTTATGGATATATTTACAACATCCAGAAGCAAGAATCAAGCTGGAATTTGTTGTATTTGCTGCAGGTGCTGGACCAGATGGTGTCGAAGAGATCAAAAGACATCCATTTTTCTCGACCATCGATTGGAATGTATGTGCAGCTATTTTTGTCACTGTGCATGTATTCACATGCACACACATTTGGGCATATCAGTGTTATTCAAGTGCCAATACCAGATCGTTGTCTCATATGCTCTTTATTCCAGAAACTGTATCGGAAAGAGATCCATCCTCCATTCAAGCCTGCTGTGGGACGTCCCGAGGACACTTTCTACTTTGATCCTGAGTTCACTGCCAAGACACCCAAAGGTCCTCACCTGCTCCTTGTGATCTGGCTATCACGTTGACCGAGTGATGTAAAAATGCAGACAGTGGATCAATGAGTTGCTCGTCTTCATTTTGATACACTTATGTACCCTTTTTTTTGGTAGTGAATTTAATGTGATTACAATAGAGTATTGAAATGAATACAATGATGATTCCTTCAATTATTTTGTTGAGAAATAATGATTGCCAAATACTGTCAAATTATTGTAACTCAGGGCTGATAGGATGGCTTCGAGGAACGCACACTCGCCTCTAAGCTGTCTAGCCTGGGTTTTAATCCAGACTTGGCTATAAGCTGTCATCCCGGTTTTTCACAGGCAGTGATTCAATATGTGTGCCGTCCTTCGGAAGGACGTTAATCTGGCGTCCCATCTGCCAGCATTCGTTGGTGGACGTTGAAGATCCCATGGTGTCCTTTGCGAAGAGTAGGCAAGCTATCGCCAACACCCTGAACAAATTACAAATTCCTGCCCTAACCGCTAGAGGGCATTGCATCACTGGCACAGCCATGCCCTCAGCCAATGATGCTACCCTGCAACCTTGTGCTGCATACGAACGAAGAAGATGGTACACACAAAGATTACACAAAATACACATGTGATCACTTTCAATCAGCTGGGTATTGAGAAAGGTGTGCTAACTGTTGTGGGAATCGAAGAAAGGACATTAATGCTTTGGCGAAGCAAACGAGGCATGAGGGTCTGAAAATGTGCTTGAGTTAGTGTTTAAAAATAAAAGAAAAAAACCTTGTAAATTTACACCATGTTGTATTAGAAGCACAGATGCTCAATTAATTTTAGTAGCAATCCATGATTCTTGTTGAAATATGAGGGGGTGATTAAATGGGGTGGGGGTAAACTGTCGCTCCCACCCCACCCCACCCCATTCATTTGAGTAATAATCTAGATATAGCCCTAAATCTTTCGATGTTTGATATTTGTATTTGATTGTAAAACTTTGGGCAAACTTTACAAAAGCAGTAAGGCCTTAGTTATTTTATAACTTGGTTTACGGATCCGCCGACGGTATATTTGCCGAAATGAAATATAAATATAAAACACGTTTTTAGCCTTTTATATTTATACATTTTCCTCCGAAGGTGCAAAAGTTTCAAAACCCGAAATGTAAACGTCGGCATTTATTTTCAAAATATAATTTTGTGTGCTCGCACCAAAATGCCAAGTCACCTTTAACCAAACTGCGCAGTAGAGCTGCACAGTCGTCTTCGGTCATGGCATCTGAGCAGTGGCCAGCGTGGTTCAGATTGACTGTGGTTTCTGGGGCGAAAGTGATTGTTAAGAAGTACGTTAGCGGTATAAATTCAAGTGACTGTATTGGTGATTTAATCACGCAACATCTTGACGACGAATATTCTGGCTGAACGATTGCATCAATTCAGTGCAGCAGCAGGGATTATTCGCAGGCTACTCTCGATCGTGCCGATTTTGTTTCCATCGAAAGTTGTACACCGCTGTTCGTATTGACAGATTTCGGTGCCAAGTACGTCAAAGTTTCCCTGTGAGATGCTGATATTCAGCCTTCAACGGACCAGAAATCAGCCTTTGATGTGTTCATGGGGATGGGGAGACGGTACGATCAGATTCCCACTGAAAAGTAAGAGCTGGTTATGGCTCTGATTGACCGTTTTGAGCGTGTTGACTCCGAGTAGACACCTTTTTAAAATCATATCCAGCACTATGCACTGGTGTGCATGCACACATCTACGACTTGGACAGTAATTTTCTCAGCATTGTTTCCATTTGTTTGATGATCCAACAGGTTTCTATAAGAAAAACATGCCAGACTATACTGTAAAAACAAGTTTTAATCCTTCTTTATTGTTTTTCACATCAGATGATACAGTGAACATGGGCATCCTGCATTTGAATGGTCTTCCATCCTCAATGTTTTCTTAGATCCTCCTGGTCCGGGATTTATATTGATTCCCCCCCCACCTACCCTTGTCTTTTCCATGGAACATACGAAAAAAAATCATAAAAATATATAATTTCTAAAAATTGAAATTATATTTATATTTATATTTCGACCGATCGACCCTACATTTTAGCTGAAGAACTGCGTAGACCAATTATAAAATAACTTAGGCCTAAGCACATTATAAATATTCATGGATAATCTTCTTCACACCATGGCATGCTTCAAGCCTCGATAAGGTTCTCCATTGTTCCAGTCTCCAACCACCTGGGCCTGTGTCCTCAAGTCTAAAATGGCATTGACATTCGTACTGATCTTCAAGTTGTTTTGGGCCTTCTCTTCTTCCTCTTTCCTTCTCATATGAAAGTTACGTGCTTGTATATTTTCCACATTCCAGTTTTAATTGCTTGGGAATAAATTGGTTCACGAGCGCCAGCCAGAGTGACCACTATATTCGTTATGTCTGTGTGTCTCTCTGTTTGTCTGTGTGGCTGTCTGTCCAGAGCATAACTCCGTGGACCTTGATCCGATCTTGATGAAACTTGGTTATGTGTTCGATATCAATGTCTAGTTGTGTTTTCCTAGATGAGGGCGTGCCACGCCCATTGTGGGCGGAGCCACGCCCAAAAAATAGCCATTTTTAGGGGGTAGTCGGATTAAAAATCTATCTTCTCCTCGGGAATTGACTGAATGGAATGGGTTCTTTGGTATTTGAATAGCAAAATGAATTATCTAAAACTTGTCAGATTTTTCATTTTTGTCCCAAGGTCAAAAACTTTGAAAATTGCGAATTTTGACATAAAAATCATATGACCGCCCAAACTTTGAGAGCTCGGATGACAATATTTTTTATGCATAATCTTGAGGTCATTCCCCACCTAAAGTCTTGAAACCATTTTGCTCTATCTTGAACACCTTGCCCGTGGCGCCCCCTTCAAGTTTGTTTTTACGTCAATTTCATCAAAGTCAGGATAATCCGAGGAGTGCGAAATGCCATATCGCCTATATGACTTTATATTGTTGCTGGAATGTTCCAGAGGAAGTTTTGCACCAAAGGTCATAATCCTTGACCTTTGACCTTTAAAGGCCACAAAGATCAAATTTTCAAAGTTGTGGGAATCGAGCCGGGTTTTCAACCTTCTTCAACGAACTAACTCCAATAAGCTATAGCACGTATCTTGTTTCCTTATTTTAATGTCCACAACATTGTTTTGTGACCTTTAAAAGTTATGCAAAGGTCAAATTTTGAAAGTTGTTGAACGAAACCGGGTTTTCGACATTTTGCAGCTAATAACCTGCCACCCGTACCACATCATGTTGATCATTTTTATAACTTGGTCAAAAATTATCACATTGTCTCATCCTTGACTTCTGAAACAATCTACATCGTCAAATACCGCTCGTGAACCATTGTCGTCTTCAGACTTGTGCTTGCTTATTTTCATGTACACGTGTCAAGGCTTTTGGAAGAGAAAGACAGGGCAATGGATCGACGGGCAAAAGGAAAACATTGGGACAACGACAAAAACATACCACCATAGCAAAAGGAGAGGAATTGCAGAAGGATGAAAACAGTGTCTCAGTGGGTGTGGGAAAGCTCTCTGGTACATATGGGAGAGATAATGAGGTGACATTTGAAGCGGAGACTGTTTTAACCCTCCAAGATGATCCGGTATTACGTTAAAAAAAAAAATTGCATGATAAATGTCATTTGATTAAAACATTGGTTACACTAAGAAAGCATCAGTCTTTAAATAGAAATGCAACTTCAAAAACGCTTCATCAAAAAAAATCCGTCCTTACTTTTATTCACGGACTGGTGTTTGTATGTTTGTTGCACTGCTCCTACAGTTCTCGACTGATTATATTATATCCAGACTTGCTATATAGGATCACCATGACCCTAATTACTGTATAGGGATGTTTTTCATCCCCTCAGGTGTCACCAGAGGGGACAAAAGGTTTGCTCTCTGTCTGTCTGTCCGTCCGTCCCTGTTTTTTATTTTTTATTTTTGTAAGTGATTGAGGCAGCTGTACGTTTCCTATACACTGCCCAAATAAAGGTATGTGTCAGAAGAACGTGTTGCATGCTTGCATCAAGATTGCCCATAGGGCGGGTACTCTTCTCGTTTATAATAATTTAGCAAAATATCTTGAGTATATTTTGAATTCAGGAGTGGCCAGCCTCATGAGACTGGGGAGGCTTTCATCATCACATTTGGACCATTCCTCGTCATGCTTCTCTGGACAAGAAAGGCAGACGGCAAGCGCTCGCGAGGTGGTTCATGTGTGCCACGGGTCTTGGGACTCATTTCAGATGCAAGCACGAGTAAAGCTGTGTTGCAATGAGACACCATAAAGCTTTATCAACTGAAATTTTACGCTTAACTAATTCTGCAGGTTAATGCAGGAAGAGGATAGGAAAAAAAGTGAGAATACAGTACAAAAACAGACAACTTGAAAGATCAGAATAACAAAGCTGGTCAGACCCAAAGAAGATTTTTATTTATTTATTAATTATTTTTGAATTATACCTTTGAATCAATTTTGGAAGAAAGATGCGCAACAGCTGGCGTTGATTGTTTCAACTCAGCTGACGACGCTGAATCACAAGGCAATATTTTTGAGACATTAATTGGCAAAAATAAAGTCCTGTAATTTTGTCAACCATTTTGGACGCATTACCAGGGCGCACATGCGGTCAGTCCTTGGACTGTGCACGTTTCACCGGTCATTAATTAAATCCCAACCAAGCTGTCTGGGACAGGCTCATCGTCTCGCTTATTCTGATTCCACTTGACCTATTGAACACAACACACACACACACACACACACACACACACACACACACACACACACACACACACACACACACACACACACACACACACACACACACACACACACACACACACACACACACACACACACACACACACACACACACACACACACACACACACACACACATCTCAAGAGTTAACTGCCAAATAACTTACCTTCCTGAGAAGAACATTGTCCATTGCAATCACAAACCCATTGGCATATGAGGATGCAAGTTAAAAAAAATTGCCAATAAAGTTTTCACAGTGCATTTGTGTTAAATAAGACTTGAACAGTTGTGTAAACGTGGCTGAACAACATTAAATATGAATATCGAGGGAATGCGAACAAATGATATCTTATTTGCCTGTCATTGTCGATTCGATTGGATCTTCATGAAGATGATCAGTTTTAACACTTGATGTTCTTCCTGTCCATTTGCATATAATGACTGTCATCAATCAAGGTGATTGTATGGCTTTTCAGACTCTCCTGGAATACCTCCCAGTGCAAATGCACACCAGCTTTTCCGAGGCTTCAGCTTTGTGGCGACGACGCTGACAGCCGAGGAAGAGATGCAGACCAGCCTTTTACCTACTTTACATCCCATAGTGCAGGTGAGCCAGTGTTATTTCACTTTAGCTGGACTTAGCATATATGTTAAACACTTTCCTATTATCACTTTTCTGTGTGTGTGTGCGTGTGCGTGTGCGTGTGTGTGCGTGCGTGTGTGCGTGCGTGCGTGCATACGTAAGCGTTCTATCTCTCTCGCTCTCTCACTCTCAAAATCTCTCTCGCTCTCTCACTCTCAAAATCTCTCTCTCTCTCTCTCTCTCTCTCGCTCTCGCTCTCGCTCTCGCTCTCGCTCTCGCTCTCGCTCTCGCTCTCACTCTCGCTCTCGCTCTCGCTCTCGCTCTCGCTCTCTCTCTCTCAAGCTCTCTCAAGTTCTTCCTTTTATTTGCATTTAATTTTCAAAATACAATGAATGGCCTAGCCACAGTCTCCATGTTACTTAAGGGGACCCCAAGTATAGTTTCTGTCTGGGTGGCATATCTGGGGGAGGGGGTTCATGGTTGGTGAAAGACCCCAATTCTCTCGAGGTAAATGTGTATCGTTTTGCACCACCCGATGGTATCCGGTTTTAAAAATCATCATCATCTTGTAGAAAGAAAGTTTTTAAACTTGAAAATATGTATTATGTTGATGTTGAAATATGAGTGAAAACAATTCAAAATTTTCCAAATGTTTTCATTTCATTTTTAAGAGGAGGTTCACACACCAAAGAAAACACCACAAAGCTTAGCAGTGAAGTGAAAGTGATTTTTGCCCACGCCATATATAATCAGCAAGGAATGCTGATGAAGGTGATGTTAGCTGACTTCTAAGCAGATAGAAGATGACCTCGGGCAAGTTATTGAGTGAATAGAGCAGAATGTTTGTGAAGCACAATATGTTGTCTTTTGATTAAATATGTCAGCAAAGCGACAGATACTTTTGCTCGGTGTGTGTGTGTGTGTGTGTGTGTGTGTGTGTGTGTGTGTGTGCGTGTGTGCGTGTGTGCGTGTGTGCGTGTGTGCGTGTGTGTGTGTGTGTGTGTGTGTGTGTGTGTGTGTGTGTGTGTGTGTGTGTGTATGAGCCAACTCCAAAACCCTGCCCACAAGTGGCCATGCCACCAAAGACTGGCTGTTGGTTGGATTTTCCTACACATGGCAGATTTTCCCATATTTTGTGGCTCCTAATGATCCAATGGGGGGGGGGGAGTGGGGGAGGAGGAATGAAATATCTCCCTGCAAAGCATTTCAACTATTTTAATAATCCTTACAATGGTGTGCATGTGTGCATGTGTGTCCGTCTCGCGCTACTCCTACAGTTCTGGGCCGATTACATCCGCACTTGCTGCATCAGATCAGTATGACCCCAACTAGTACATAGGGGTATTTGCTAGTGGGATGAGGGGGGGGGGAGGACACGTACATTCTCGATGTAAATGTGTCTCCTGTTGCGCCGCTTCAGGTGAGCGAGGGTATTACAAATCCCCACCCTTTATAGTGCAGTATTCCTGTCCCCACATTTTCCAGTGCAGTGCAGTGAGGTGTTTTGAATTATGCAATGAGAGGTATTTTGAATTACACGCTTGAATAAGGATAATGACAATAACCCCTGGCCGTTCCTATTGGATGCACATGCTTCTCATAACAGATAACAAGCACAGCAAAATATTAAATTACCATATTTTTTAACGTACAAGTCGATACTTCCCCCCCCCCCCCCCCCCGGAAGTTCGAGCCTCGACTTGTATTCAGAATCAACTTATCTATGTTTTAAGACATTGAATTGTTTAAATGAAGAAAAAAAAATTCAGTGTGATATTTTGTGAAATAAATTATATAATTGTTAATTTAAAATGCACGACAGCGAGTTTCCACAATGTCGTGGATGCATTCCTAGAAAGTCCGACATTAAGCAAAGCAACGTTAAGCAGAGCAACCTTTTGCCTACTTTACATCCCAAGCACAACGACGAGATATTCCCATAGACGTAGTGCTGTGATTGGGGGGGGGGGGGCTCTTAAGTATTCGACAAATTTTTAAAAAATCAATAAAGAGCACAATTGAAACACACAAATCGACAATTAAATGAACAGTTACAGGGTCATTCACCAACATGTAGGACCGAGATTGCTTGACGGGACGGGGAGGTGCGGTTGTGGAGTGGATGGATGATTGGGAGGGAGATCAGGCCTTCATGTCTCGGACGGACTGCTCAAATAATTTGTGGGTTGAGAAGGCAAATTTGCTTTCGGGTGGAAAATCTGGAATCAAGTTGTCGAACGGGCTGCACAGCAATTGTGGAGTGGAGAAGTCATCATCCATGGTGCCGAGAGATTGTGCAATCAGAGCACCGGGGAAATACAAATACTGTACATACAGTATGTTGAGAAAACCAAGAAGACTAATCATAGCTGTAAAGCTAGGTGGACAAACATTGAGTGCTTGTATTACAATGTGTCAGGTGTTCATTTTTATGAAGGAGTAGTAAACTATGACCAAATGCAATGTGCTATGAGCGAGCCAGTGCTCCTAAATTGTGCTGACATTAACACCAGTCATATTTTGATAATTAGATGTGCAAGGAGAAAACCGAAAACAGATTTGGAATCAGTGTGCAAAACTGGTCTGGAAAATTGTTTACATCTTTGATGAGAAAAAAATGTTCAGTTTTGTTGACCAAATGTAATGATTCTGTAGCTTGTTTTAAAAACTATATCTCTATATGATAACAAACATGTTGAAAAAATATTTACATTCCTAATTTATCCAAAAGGTCGTCCCACAAAGTAATTCAAATAATATGCACAAAACAGCTCATTAATATTCATGATCTTTGAAGTACCGTAGACAGTGATGCTTCTGAGTGCCATAGAAGCATTAACACCTCTATTGTTCTGACTGACAGGTTTGCTAACTACCATTGTTGATGTTTGCTTCCTCTTGTACTCCAAATCGACTTGTATATGATTGAAGGAAAGAAAAATGGGAAAATTAGCCAATTCGACTTGTACTCCACATCGACTTATTGGCTGAAAAATGCGGTACACAAATCAAAAAGTGCACATTCATCTGTTGCTGATGTTGTCAATGTACATTATTGGTGGAAGTGCTGGTTACAAGGGGATACTTGTTTCTCTTGTTTCTCCCTCCCCTCTAACCACCCCATCTCTTTGTCAACAGTCCCACTAAAATTTCGGATCTGTTGTTTTTTAAAATTTTTATTCCCTTTCGTTCAGCAACTTCATGGAAACAGCATGCAGTTTGCTGATGGATATGAGTTGAGGGAGGATATCGGTGTTGGCTCGTACTCAGTGTGCAAGAGGTGCATCCACAAAACCACCAACATGGAATATGCTGTCAAGGTACAACTGCATGCCTCGTTTGTGTTGTGTGATTGTTGCTTTATCTCGTTTCATTTGAACTTTTACTCCGTGTTTCAGGTGCAACATATCATTATAGATGTATCGTGTTACATGGTGTTACCGTGTTACTTTTGTATTTTTTTAACCGAACCAAGATTGGTGTGATATTTCTCTCTATTATTTTTCAGATAATTGACAAAAGCAAGCGTGACCCATCAGAGGAGATAGAAATATTGTTGCGATATGGCCAACACCCCAACATAATCACTCTTAAAGATGTAAGTTCCTTGACATGAGAATAAAAGTGCATCTGCCACTTGGTGATTGTGTTTTTAATCATGTGGTCTCGTGGTACATCATAGTTTTCTTTACTTTTGACTATATTGAGTGCTTTATGGATGAGATAGACCAGCTTTGATCACAATTACTGAGATTGAGAAGCATGAAAGTGGTAAATTGATTTTCCTCCCCCCCCCCCCCGCCCTACCCTTTTCTGCAGGTATATGATGATGGTAAGTTTGTTTACCTTGTGACGGAGCTTATGAAAGGTGGAGAACTGCTAGATCGCATCTTGCGGCAGAAGTACTTCTCAGAACGTGAGGCGAGTGCCGTGCTGCAAACAGTGGCACGTACAGCGGACTACCTCCACACTCAGGGGGTGAGTAACACAGCATTGGCAACATTTGAAGAAGTATTATTGCACGTCTACACATTTTAATGTGGCACTTGAGGAAGATGATGATAGTCATCAACTGTATTTTTGAACTGGCTCACTTGCGACACTTTCTGCAAGTTGACTAATTTATTTTTGCTTGTATCCGGGCTGCTCTTCACCAGGTTGTGCACCGAGACCTCAAACCAAGTAACATTCTTTACGTGGATGAGTCTGGAGACCCCGAGTCCTTGCGCATCTGTGACTTTGGATTTGCCAAGCAACTCCGTGCTGAGAACGGCCTGCTCATGACACCCTGCTACACGGCAAACTTCGTCGCACCTGAGGTTTTCAATACACCAACGTGTGGTGGAGGGCAACCACTAACAAACCACACAACCATGCTTTGTCCCTGGCCATTATCTGCAAATTGCTGATCATGAAATCCTGTGAACAGCTTTATTTAATGCTCATTTAAAAGCCCGTCAAAAATGATGGGTTGGAATTATTTCATTCAAAATATTCAGACTGGCAGATATGTTGTTTCGTCGCAAGAAGAGTTGTTTTAAAACACTACATGTACAAATGTGACCCTATATTCCTTATCTTCTGGGACGTTTCATTTTGACGGTACAGCCTTGTGAGCATGCCAAAAAACGACTCCTCGGCCGAGCATCAGGTGCGCTTTGATCTTCTCTATTTATTAGACATCCTCTGTTTGTAAACAAATACTCATTTTACTCTGCGTGTGTTGCACATCATGTGCAGCGATTTTCATCTCCCTGCGCCTTTTATTTATTCTTTAAAAAAAAAAAGTTTCTGTACACTGCCGTTTTGATGCGCAGTTTCAAGTCACCATCTACATTTCCAGTAGAAGAGACGTAATTATTCTTTTATGAAAAATGTTTTTCGAGTCTTTTTGTCCTGAAATATTGACCGTAATGAACACAGTCATGTTAAAAGATTGGCTTTTAAAACCCAACTTAAATCGTCCTCATGAAGGGGTACAGGCAAATACATGAATACACCTTGTGTTTTATATAGGTCGATTGGATTTTATGGCTGGTATTGAGGGAATCACAGCGCTCATGTCAGTCAGATGACGTTTTTTTCCCAAACAAGAATAATTATTCTTGATCCTTTCATGGTTTAACTTCCTTAACAAGCTGGTTTTGAATGTGTCATGTGATGATCAGTGCTAGACTTTTAATTTAAAAATTCAAGGGGCTGTCTTTATTACACGTGTGCAAATGTGCTCACACCTCTCACTCCCATCCACTTTGTATATGCCCCTTCTTTTTGCTCCTTTACTCCAATCCTCCCCCAAATATTTCCTTTCTTTGCCAACTTCCCATAGTCCCTCACCTCCTCCTCTCTGTTTCCTATCATCACTACTCGTCTTCCTTTATTTTAATTTGTATCACATAAATAAACGTGTGTGTGTGTGTGTGTGTGTATACATATATATATTTATATATATATATATATATATATATATACATATATATATATATATATATATATATATATATATATATATATATATATATATATAAAGCCTGGTGTTGGCGCAGTGGTTAGGGCAGTGGCTTGGGATCCAAAAGGTCCTGAGTTCAAGCCCCGTTGAGCCACTGAATTAATACACCAGGGGGTTGACTCAGCCTGTCATCCTTCCGAGGTCGGCGAAATGAGTACCAGTGTACTGGGCCGGTGTATACCCCGGTTAAAATAGGTGTACCATATCCCTGTGTCGTAAGAGGCGACCAGGGTTGCGTCAGGAAGGGCATCCGGTGTAAAACATGTGCCAAATCACGATGCGGATCATACGGATGATCCGCTGTGGCGACCCCGAATGGGAGCAGCCGAAAGAAGAAGAAGAAGATATACATTATTATATATACATATATATATATATACATATATATATATATACATATATATATACATATATACATACATATATATATATATATATATACATATACATATATATATATATATATATATATATATATATATATACATATACATATATATATATATACATATATATATACATATATATATATATATATACATATATATCTATACATATATATATATATATATATATATATATATATATATATATATATATATATATATATATATTGTTGCGGATTCGCGCCCGCCGGCGTGCGGACGGCCACGTAACTCGAATCGCGGCACGTCGCCCACCGGACGGACAATCCAGTCGTGACCCTCTCGGACTAACGCCGGGAACCAGTCACGGGTGGACCTTTCGGTCTCACCACGATCGTGCCAATCGGCCCCCGCGTGGGATAGGGTTGCTCGCCAAATTCGACCTACCTAAGTACCCACACGGAGGGTAGACCGGGCGATCGCACCTCGCCGCAGGTCGACTTCGGACACGGGCCACTTAAGCGACCCGTTCCGTACTATCGGGATAACCGAGCGGTGTTATTCGTCGGCCTCGACGGTTCGATTAATTATCGGGCGTCTTAGCCCACGACCAACCCTTTACGTGAAGCAAGATGGGGATTCAATGAAAGAAATGACGAAGCGAAGCGGGAAAACAGTTCAACAATAAGCACATTTATTTCGCGATGAACGGAAAGCACACATATTCAATTCCACCAAAAGCACATGTAAAAGAAGAAGACAATGCAATATTACACAAAAAGCAAATGCAACAATGCAGATCTATCCGACTACCGGGCACACGGCAACACTTATACAATTTTACTTCACAGACGGCGCCGACAACACATATTCCCAAAGCAAAAGAAAAGAGAACCACCCTCCAGGATGAGGGGGGTAAGCGGGCCTGGGGCCGAGACCGTGTCGGGCCTACCCGTCTGATGATGAGACGCGGAGCGGCGGTGGTGCCTCAACTCCGCGGGCCTCGCGGACAGTGTCTGGTAGGGGGTGGGAAGGGGGCCCCCTTTGTCGCACTATCTCAGCGCGGGGGGAAACAAGAGGGGGTTGCTGATGCTCGGGGAAAGGAGGATATAACCCTGTCTCGAGTCCCGCGGCGAGTGTCTCCTCCTCCACCTCGGTCGCGTTGCTGGCCTCTCCCTGTGCCGCTCCCGGCACCGACGCGAGCACCCCCTCGTCCGCCTTCGCCACCGTCACCTCTCCACAGCTCCGTCCTCTTCACTCCGACTAGTACCACTTCTTTCCAGCTCCACCGACGACTCTCTTGAATTCCGCACACTCCACTCTCAACTTCCAACTGAACTCTTTCTCTCCTTCCAACTGAACTCCACTCAACTTCCAACTGAACTCTTTCTCTCCTTCCAACTGAACTCCACTCAACTTCCAACTGAACTTCTACTCAACTTCCAACTGAACTCCCGTTTATATAAGCCCCGTGGCTTTGCTCTTTTACCCTTGACCCTCTGCCTCCGACCCTTCACCTCTCTTGCTGGCTCCCCATTGGCCCGAGGAAAAGTGGGCGTGAATGCTTTTTGATCCATGAATTTGCATATAGCGACCGCCCTCCAACGCCGTGGAGGCGGGGCCAAATCGCCCTTCGCTCACCGATTGGACGGAACAAAAGTGGGCGTGAGTCGTTTTTGATCCGTTTTTCTGCGGAAAGACTGTGATGTTTTTGAACACGCTGCTCGGTGCGCGCCCCGCACGAGTCCAGCATCGGTGCCCACGAGTGGCGCTAGATGACGGTGATGCGATGGTGGCGAGTTGTGACGGTAAAGGTCGTGGCGGTTGTGGTGAAGCGGCGTTGTGGTTGGTGGTTGTTGTGATGGCCGCGTTGTGGTTGGTGGTTGTTGTGTGATGGCTGTTGAGACGTGGTTGGTTGTGGTAATAATGGCGGCTGGTCCAAAATAAAGATAGTAAAAGAAAAACGGCTATCCTGAAGAGTCGCAGCCCGCATGAATGACATTTATTCCCTCTAGACAACGGGTTTGGGCCTAACTACACATATACTTACAGAGATATCTCACCTAAGGGACCTGAATGGTGGTTTGCGAATTTTGGTCAACCACAACACTATATATATATATATATATATATATATATATATATATATATATATATATATATATATATATATATATATATATACATATACATACATACATACATACATACATACATACATACATACATATATACATACATATAAATACATACATGTACATATATATATATATATATATATATATATATATATACATATCTATATATATATATATATATATATATATATATATATATATATACACACACACACACACACACACATATACATACACATATGATGTGCACATATACATACACATATGAATACACAAAAAGCTTTCTAATCACTCACTGATATAAACGTTTCATATTTTGTAGTTGCCCTAGAAAGTTTAAATTTGCCATACTGATGTAATTCAAAGCTACGATTCCAGAAGAATAAAACTTTGCGTAAACGAAAATATCCGTATCAAATGAAATATAAATTTTATTTATTGGATAAATCAATTTTTCAAAAGCAGGCCGGTGGAACCTCGCTCCCATGGTCGGGAAGAGCTTAGATGGTGCGGTAGTGTGTCACTCCATTCGCAGGGAGAGTGGCAGAGCTTGAATGTTTAATTGGTTTATTTTATCCATTTGCAGAGTGCAGGCAGGATCCACTCGTACATTATAAATAAAAATGGTCCCTAAGGTGAATGGAGAATTGTGAAAATAAAACTTTTTTGTCGCCACTTTTGTTTTTGGTTAATTCAAGTTTTATTTATTTGGATTGCAGAAGTGTTGTATCAGTATTTACTTTATTTCCATTCCATTGCTCACCATGTTGACTTGACAAGATGAAGTCCTTTATTTTCTTTTCATTTCTCCCCCCCCCAAAAAAAAAAACAGGTGTTAAAGCGGCAGGGCTATGATGCTGCCTGCGATATTTGGAGCCTCGGAGTTCTGCTATACACCATGCTCGCTGGGTATTGACCTGCACTTGATAGAAGGGAAAGAAGTAGCTTGAATGGGTGTAAGGAAAGGTTCATGATTCTCACAGAGCATTACCTACAACTACCATCCAAAAGGGCAGAGTGGGCAATGGTCATTTGGTCAATCACTTTCACAGGGTCACAATAACATCACTTATGAAGATCACCGTATTGCCTTGATGGTTTCATCGTCGGTACAAATGTAGTTTATATGCAATTCATGAAAGAAAGACCTTGGTAATGTCAAGGACATCATGGATGCAAGGGTGTAATAATGCAAAACTTTTACTGGCAAAGGTATGGAGAAGCAAAAGTAGAAACGAATGGGAAGTTTAAAGATGGAAAAGGAAAACAAAAATGGTTACCAAAGATGAATGTTTTGTAGCCTTTGTATGTTGTAATTAGCAGAGCCATACGTTTTAGCATAGATTGAGTGCAGGGAAGTGGAGGGCGCTTTGCTGTGTTGGTTAAAACATGGACCATCCACCCCCCCTCCATAAAACATGGACTGATATGATATTGTGGTAATGCTGCACATTTGAGGATGTTGCTTGTGAAAACCGAAACCTGCAGCTTTTACCGTGTTGAGTAGAATGTAATCCCTATCTGTGTGTAGCACTCTGTGACTTATGGCATTGTCATCATGTTCCTTCCATGCAGACACACCCCATTTGCCAATGGTCCTGATGACACGGCGGGAGAAATCCTGACGAGGATTAGTAGCGGGCGTTTTTTGTTGTCTGGTGGAAACTGGGACTCTGTGTCTGAAACTGCAAAGGTGTGTGCTGCTTCTACACCACTGCAGCTTCTCTACTGGAATCCCTTTCTAATTGTGTACCCTTGGGAAGAAAAGGAAAAAAAAATCAAAGATGTGCAATGTGTTGGTTATTTCCTGTCTCTTTCAATTAGCTAGAACAATAAATATAGCTTTTAGATTGAGTAACCAACACCTTAACTGTTTCCCTTTTTTCCTGGCAGGACCTAGTGAAGCGTATGTTGCATGTAGACCCTCACCAGCGTCTCACAGCTGCACAGGTCCTGCGACATCCGTGGATCTCGCTGCGTGACCAACTTCCGCAGTGCCAGCTCAGCCGTCAGGATGCATCTCTCGTCAAGGTATGATCTATGCAATCTGCCCCATATTAATTGAGTAATTTTAATACTCATTTCTTAGAAGCACCCACCATCCATTTTTTTCCTATCTGTGACCGACACTTTCCCTCTCATCCGAGTCTGCTTTTCTCCTTCCCTGCCATCTGAGGCTCCCACCATTTCACCCATCAGGGTCTCCAAATTTATTCCCCTGTCTGTCCTGTCTGGCACGACCGCTTAATTCCCTCTCAACATCTGTTATAGCCGTGTGTCAGTGCATTTGTTGAAGCTGTCTCTCCCCTCCTGTTCCCCATGCAGGGTGCAATGGCTGCCACTTATTCTGCACTGAACAATTCGCTGCAACAGCCCTCACTTGA
>NC_140961.1:38836576-38886576 GCF_056783735.1 Eptatretus burgeri
GCGGTTTGAGAGTGAGAGGCCCAAAGACTCAGCCTCATCGCGGGAGATGCCAATGATCCTAGATGCCTTGGTTTCCACAGCGTGAAGCCGACAAAGGTGAGAGGCAGGAGCACCAGCCCAGAGGGGAGAACAGTACTCCATCAGGCTGCAGCCAAAAGCTTTGTAAGTGGTCAGGAGCTCAGGTGTGCCGAGGAAGGACTTTGCACGAAGGAAGATTCCCAGTCGGCGTCTGACTTTGGAGGCCAGGTTGGAAATGTGGCTTTCCCAGGAAAGATCATGGCAGATAGTGAGACCCAGAAGCTTGAATTAAAGTACTTTTTCCAGAGGATTGTTGAGAAAGTAGATGGGGGTGGGGGGGGGGGGTTGGGGTCCAAACAATCCTTTTGGAGGGACATAGTGAGAGTGTGAGATTTGTCAGGATTGAAAGACATGTTCCACATGTTGGACCACTTTATGATTTTTTGCAGATCTGCAGAGAGTGAAGAAGCTGCTGCTTGCCGATCTGAGGGATGAAAGATTGTACGACAGAGGGTAGAGTCATCAGCAAAGAGATGGAGGGATTTTCCAGAGAGTGGGAGAGATCATTGATGAAAACCAGAAAAATAACAGGGCCCAGAACGCTACCTTGAGGAACTCTCGCCTGTACATGAAGAGGGGATGAGGGAACTCCATTTAGCGCCACACGTTGGTTGCGACAGGCGAGGACGTTTGCGAGCCATGAGTGAAGATGTCCTTGGATACCATAGGAAGAGAAGGTTGTCAGGTTTCTACGAGTACTTTCATGTCGGAATATTTTGTCAAGGTGTAAACTTTCACATCTCGAAGATGTGCAACGTGAAAGGACATGAGACCACCTCCCTCCCTCTCCACCCCCCCACCCTCCCTCCTGCAATATGTGTCAAGTTGACGATGCCATCAATGTAACTAACCTGCACATGGTAATGGCTGGCAGTGGAGAGGAATGAAGTTTCCCTGGAACTGGCCAAGAACGTGCCACGCGTAGGTTTGCTGAAAGCTTGGATGCAGGGGCAACTGTCCATCAACACTTGGGCACTGTGGTGAGACTGGACGATAAACGGCAGCGTCGAATGGCTGCCCCAATACACAGTGCTTCTACTTTGCAACGTAGGCATGTAACCTGGTGTTTATGGAGTTTAGCATTAAAGAATGTTGTTTGGAGCACTCTCAGTGCCTCACCGCCGATGTGGAAATTGTCAGCCATCTTGCTGACACAGCCTTCCTGGAAAAGCTCCCCCAAGATCCGAGACATGAGCACCTCTAAGAAATTATCTGAGCTCGACATCCCCATCGCTGACTTATTGTAGACATGTATTACTTTGTAAGGGTGGCGACACCACAGAACTTCATCGTCATGAGGTAACGGGATCTGATGGAAGGCCTTTACGAAGTCTGTGGTAATGATACGCTGCCATTTTGCAATCCGTCATTGCACGCTATCAACATTGGAAATGGGGGTGGGGGGAGTGTTAGGGTTTAATGTACTGCACCACCTCCCCAAAGGATGTAACGAGTCTGCTCCCTCCACTTGGCTTCCTGATAAGAAAGGAAAAGTTTGGATACTCTGGCCTATGTGAATGTCGAATACTCTACTCTGAATGCCTGTGTGAATGTTTAATGTCGACTGGGTGTACCTGTACCTGTGCCTGAAGTTGAAGCCACCGGCGATACGCATGGCTTTCATATCCTCCATCATTTGTCATTCTTGGAGGGATGATGGAGCTTGCGAGATTACGGGCTCGAGTGAAGCCAGGAAGCGGCTGCGAAGTTCGGCACCATATTTCTGCTTGACAAGCTGGCGAAGGGAAGGATTTATGAGTGACAGCCACAAGTTTACAACTGTGTTCTCAAGAGATGGGGTCAAATCCTCTTCTGCAGCGATACCCGCCATGGGGAGGCTGATCAATAAAGCTAATTTCTGATCAATAAAGCTAATTGTTCATTTCTGCCCAGTCGTCGTGCGCAGCTCCATCAAGTCGTTGATGTCAGAAGATGAGACAACATTTTGGATTTCAGTCAACAAGTGCTCATTTTTTGGAACTGTCCAAAATCAATCAAGTTTGAGGAAGATGAACGCCTGGAAAACCTGTTTCAGCAGTCGACTGCCTTTGAAGATAATCTCCTTATGGGTGGTTGTGGCGTCAGATACCACGACAATTTTTATGATTAAAATTAAATCCAGAAAAATGAATGCCTCAAACCATCGAAGGAACAGAGCAATCACAATTCTGAACGTGCGAACCATCCACAGAAATCATAACATATTGTTGTCGGTCCGGCGGTCTTTTCAAAAACACGCGAACAGACAAATAGACATCCGATGAATCTTATTTATTAGATATATATACATCTTCAAGGGACGGGCATGGCGTAGCAATTGCGAATTTGGAACGTACAGTACACCACTTACCGTATAGCAGATAGCTTTGCTTTCCCACAGCACGAAAACGGTGAACGTATTATTGATTTAGTTCGGTTCCAATTGTGCGTGGTCAGTCGAGCTGTGCAGTGAGCCAATGGGTGGAAGACACAGCTCGACGAATTCGGTGTGCTGGCCTTTGGCCGTATTATATGTCATATGATGTCTCTTAACCAATGAGATTGCATATAAATGAAAAAGCCAGAAAAGTGACGGTTCATAGCTGGGATGGGATTCGAACCCAGGCTCGACAGCCTCCAGGCGAGTGTGCGTGCGTCCCTCCAGGCCATCCTATCAACCCGTTTGTTGATTAAAAATCCGTCGTTCTTCCAAGGTGAATGTGGTTGTCCCGCGTCCAATTAAGTTTTTCGAAGTAAACCATCCCAAGGAGTGAATGGATTTTACATTGAAGTAAAATCTACTTGTTAAATCATGGCATAGTTTGTGTTTAAAATAAATAATATAATTTATGGACACGTAAAAGGCCAAAAGTAATATGACGAAATAATTATGATGGCCAGAAAGTAACACGGGTTTATTTTAAACCACTTTTCTCTTTTCGCAGATTTGAGGTTCTGTTTCCACGCAATGGAGATTTACAGCCGAGCTGAGGATATTCAGGGAAATAGCGCCCCGTTCATAAAATATTCTTGGTAAATGAAGGACGTACATATGCGATATCTGTTGTCTGATATTTGACCAGAAAACATAATGGAGAAGGAAAAGTGAACGAAGCGGGACAGATTCAAAGAGAGAATCTCAAACTAAATGATGACCATAAAGAGGAGCGGGTGGTATATCGAGAGGCAGACGTGCAGGTCATTTTTTAATTTTTATTTTTATTTTTTTATTTTTACGTGTCGTGTATCAGATTGATTGCTATTCATTAAAAAAAAAAACATTCTTTTTGATACGAGTTGAGTGAAAGAGAGGAAAGAAAAATGATCCCAGAGTGGTGCCTTGAGTGTGTGCGAAACGAGCTTAATAATGGTGATTGTTGGTCAGCTGGTAATTCTGTGCAGCGCTGTGTGATCGGGGTTTCCCCGCAGGTTATATACGTTTCCAGGAAGCTGCGGCCCATCCGTGCTGCCGAACACCAGCGATGAGCCTCAGGTTGCTTGGTAATCGCGCTTTCTAAGAGGCGCCGATCGCAATCGGGCCTTGTGCACCGGAGAGCCCGGGTGGGACTAGCGCACCTTCTTGAATTAAGAGCGAACTCGGCCTTGTGTTAAACTAGGCAAGGCCGTGTCCTAGGCGTTGTGTTAAACTAGGCTAGGCCGTGTGTTAAACGGGTCCAAAATGTCATTCAACGCGATACCCCCTCGCTGGCTCAACTGTCCACGGAGAGGGCAGCTGGTAGTCGGTGAGTGTATCCACTCTCACTGCTGGTGCACACACACACACACACGAACACACACACACACACACACGAACACACACACACACACACACACACACACACACACACACACACACACACACACACACACACACACACACACACACACACGACACACACACGAACACACACACACACACACACACACACACACACGAACACACACACACGAACACACACACACGAACACACACACACACACACGAACACACACACACACGAACACACACACACACGAACACACACACACACACACACGAACACACACACACACGAACGAACACACACACGAACGAACACACACACACGCGAACACACACACACGCGAACACACACACACGCGAACACGCACACGCGCGAACACACACACGCGAACACACACACACGCGAACACACACACACGCGAACACACACACACGCGAACACACACACACGCGAACACACACACACGCGAACACACACACACGCGAACACACACACACGCGAACACACACACACACGCGAACACACACACACACACGAACACACACATACACACACACGAACACACACATACACACACACGAACACACACACACACACACACACACGAACACACACGAACACACACACACACACACGAACACACACACACACACACGAACACACACACACACACGAACACACACACACACACACGAACACACACACACACACGAACACACACACACACACGAACACACACACACACACGAACACACACACACACGAACACACACACACACACGAACACACACACACACGAACACACACACACACACGAACACACACACACACACACACGAACACACACACACACACGAACACACACACACACACGAACACACACACACAAACGAACACACACACACAAACGAACACACACACAAACTAACACACACACACACGAACACACACACACACGAACACACACACACACGAACACACACACACACGAACACACACACACGAACACACACACACACGAACACACACACACACACGCACATGAACATACACACGCACACGAACACACACACGCACATGAACACACAAACGCACACGAACACACAAACGCACACGAACACACAAACGCACACGAACACACACACGAACACACACACACACACGAACACACGAACACACACGAACACACGAACACACACGAACACACGAACACACACGAACACACGAACACACACGAACACACGAACACACACACACACGAACACACACACACACGAACACACACACACACGAACACACACACACACGAACACACACACACACACGAACACACACACACACACGAACACACACACACACACGAACACACACACACACACGAACACACACACACACACACGAACACACGCACACACGAACACACGAGCACACGCACACGCACACGCACACGCACACACGAACACACGAACACACGAACACACGAACACACGGACACGAACACACGGACACGGACACGGACACGAACACACGGACACGGACACGAACACACGGACACGGACACGAACACACGGACACGGACACGAACACACGGACACGGACACGAACACACGGACACGGACACGAACACACGGACACGGACACGAACACACGAACACACGGACACGGACACGAACACACGGACACGGACACGAACACACGGACACGGACACGGACACGAACACACGGACACGGACACACGGACACGGACACGAACACACGGACACGGACACGAACACACGGACACGGACACGAACACACGGACACGGACACGAACACACGGACACGGACACGAACACACGGACACGGACACGAACACACGGACACGGACACGAACACACGGACACGGACACGGACACGAACACACGGACACGGACACGGACACGAACACACGGACACGGACACGGACACGAACACACGGACACGGACACGGACACGAACACACGGACACGGACACGAACACACGGACACGGACACGAACACACGGACACGGACACGAACACACGGACACGGACACGAACACACGGACACGGACACGAACACACGGACACGGACACGAACACACGGACACGGACACGAACACACGGACACGGACACGAACACACACGAACACGGACACGAACACACACGAACACGAACACGAACACACACGAACACGAACACGAACACACACGAACACGAACACGAACACACACGAACACGAACACGAACACACACGAACACGAACACACACGAACACGAACACACACGAACACGAACACACACGAACACGAACACACACGAACACGAACACACACGAACACGAACACACACGAACACGAACACGAACACGAACACGAACACACGAACACGAACACACACGAACACGAACACACACGAACACGAACACACACGAACACGAACACACACGAACACGAACACACACGAACACGAACACACACGAACACGAACACACACGAACACGAACACACACGAACACGAACACACACGAACACGAACACACACGAACACACACGAACACACACGAACACACACGAACACACACGAACACACACGAACACACTTTACAATGACTGTGATGTGGTGTCATGATTTAAATACGAACACAGAACACGGTTCCATGGATGGAATTAATGAAGTAATTATATTGTTGGATGGAATTGATTGAATAGTTTGAGGTTATATTATTGTTATTATTATTATTTTTTTCACTTCTGGTAGATTTGCGGAACCAGCGTCTCTGAGCCTATACACCGCCTGTGTGTGCAACCTCGGCACAAAAATGCACGTAACTCGAAATTGTGTGAATATCGATATTTGTAAACCTGCGCATGCACCGTCCGGACCCCAAGAGCTCTTAAATGAGGCATCGTTCCGCGTTATACTTGCTGCGGTTACGACGTTTACCCCGTTCAGACACGATTGCGCAACTTGAAGCATTTATATCGGTACGTGCAGATAACCTGGTTCCACCGGGCTGTTGTAAGGGAATTTGTTTCCAATAGAGTGGAATATTTAAGGAGTTTGCCAGGAATGTCCTTCGACAACATCATGACAAGGACCCGTGGAAATTCCATGTAATGTTAAATGTGAGTTCAAGTCCTCAACCCCTCTCTTCTTCGAGTCCTTAACACCCTGACCCCTCCCCACCCCGAGTCCTCAAACACCTCTCCCAGCTCTCTGCCCCCACCCCACCACTCTGTCCTCTCCTTCCCCTTTCTTCTTCATCCTCAATCATGCCCTCTAACCCTGTCCTCAACCCTCCTTTCTCAACTCTGCGTCTTCTTTGCCCCAGCTCCAAATATCTGTCCTCCACTCCCTCTTTCCTCTTCAACACCTCAACCCCACGGCTCCCCCTTTCTTCAAGTCCTCAAACCCAACTTTTCGTCCGCATAATAGTCACTAACTGTTAAGACTGCTATGGTTTCTCGGTGAAGTAAATCGACGGAAAGGTAATTTTACGTTGGAAAGAATGATTGAATAGTTAACAAGAGATCACGTGTAAAGAGCTTGGATCAGGAAGTTTGTAAACCTCTTTCCAGCATGTGCCGTGAGGATCGAGCAAACTCGAAAGAGAAAACGAAACTAACCTAAACGTTTTCAGAACAGCAGTTTGGTATTTTTTGTGGTATTTCTAAAGTTCTCATTCCTGAGAGTAGACTTCGTTTCTCTTTTTGCTCCAACTGTTCCCTAAAATCTTTATTAAAAAAAAAAAACCCGTCAAGACGTCGAGTATATACGCAAATCATCTTGTATGTAAAGGTAAATATATTTGAAACAGGATTGTTAGAAGAGACCAAAATAACAAGAAAGTGTTTTTACTTCTGGTTTTCATTGATCATCATCGATGTACGAAGCCTGGTGTTGGGTTAGCGGCTCGGGTGGCTGGCTTGGGATCTTAGGGTTCTGAATTCGAACCCCGTTTGCCGCTGGATTAACATTAAATGGGGTTGACTCAGCCTGTCATCCTTCAGATGTCAGCAAAATGAGTGCCAGTGCACTGGTATAGGGGCACAGCATCAGTGGCACAGCCATGCCCCAATACAATGACAGCTACCCAGCAGCCAATTTGCCTTTTGCAAGAAGAAGAAGAAGAATTAGTTTACCATACTCTTTACTGAGCATTGGTGCTACTGAAGCAGTAGCTTGGCATAGGTTATAGTGTGAGAGCCTAGTGACGTTTAATTAAAGTATTGAGCACAAAAGGTTTCAAGGTGTCATTTGATGGCCCATGGCATGAAAAACTAAATGCACCGTTTCTTGAGTTCGGCCACCATGTCCTTCAAAGGTTTGAGGTCCCTGAAAAAGGCCCCGTTTGTACTTTTAATCAAACTATCGAGCAGGAGAAAAACGAAAATTTAAATCATCGATTTATTGAACTGAAATCGTGAAACGACAACTCAACAATGAAAATACGCAGGCTTGGCTGAACAAGAAGGCCCCAAAAAGGGCCCCCAGTTTGTTTTATAAAACTTTTAAGCACGAACTCTAAAGTGGTCTTAGAATACTCCTATAATGTCCAAATCATCAAAAACACTGCTCAAGAAAAAAATTACCTTGGCCCGTCGAGACAAAAAGGGCCCAAATTAGAGGAGGTGCTGAAAAAGGGCCCAAATCGGACACTTGATAAGAACGCACACGGGCTCAATGACTGAATCGGGTATGTACTGCAATCTTAAAATTACAGCTCAAATAAAATACACAGGCTTGGTTCAACAAGAAGGGCCCAAAAAGGGTACCCAATTGGAAAAAAGAAAACGAAACTAACAAACGTTTTCAGAACAGCAGTTTGGTATTTTTTGTGGTATTTCCAAAGTTCTCATTCCTGAGAGTAGACTTAGTTTCTCTTTTCGCTCCAACTGTGCATCACGGCACTGAGAATATATTCGTAGTGCTGTGTAGCGCTGTGTAAGTCTCGTGAAGGGGAGGAATCGGATTCGATTTTCGTTCTCGAAGTGCTGCGTTTGGACACTCGAACATGGGTTCAGAACAACAAATGGATCCCAGTGACTCGGAGTTCAATAATGGCGACCACAATGATCAGCCAGAATCTTCATCACAGAGTGACGACAGGAATGCACAACATCTTCCAGACAGTAACCTGCCGTTCACAGACCCGGTGCCAGAAATGAGCTCAGAGG
Organism: Eptatretus burgeri; assembly: GCF_056783735.1. Lineage (NCBI taxonomy): Eukaryota > Metazoa > Chordata > Myxini > Myxiniformes > Myxinidae > Eptatretus > Eptatretus burgeri. Next base: position 38,845,575 of record NC_140961.1, read on the forward strand.
AAACAGAAGGGGAAAAAGACAATGAAGGATCCATTGTAGTTACTCCGCAATCAGGTAAGCCGGTATACCACACCATTCTGAAGAACGGATAAATTTAATTCCAGTCCGATTGTTTTGTTTTTAAGTTCATGTTAATATTTCAGACAAGCCCAATGGATATGCACCTTTTGTAGCGATCGTTTCACGACTTCCTGCCCTAGGATTTACAGTGTCCCACGTATGTCTTCCAGGAGGAGCATCTGAGGCGATCCCACCGACACGCTGCATTATTCCTGTGTGTCGTGCAGGGTCCTGCGGTAATATCCTAGAATTGACGCCTGACAAATTAAAGGTGATAAGAAGTTCAGCCAATTCCAGACGCTTGCTGAAAACTTCAGTTTATCCAAATATCGTAGCGTGGTCGAACGTTTACCAGAATTCCCGTTAGATACCGACGGGTATCACAGCAAGTGTTGCAAAAACTTCACCGCTGTATCATCGAAATTGCCAGTTACCAATACCAACCATAATGTCAGTGATGAACGCAATATACAGTTACGTCGCGCCACTTCTCCAACATCATCAACGTCCACTGCTGGTATTTTTGGTGACGAATGTCTGTTTTGTAATAAGAACATCAAATGCCGACCAAATGGTAGTAAAGAGAAACCGGGTAGGATTGAGACAAAACAGGCCGAGAAGAAGATACGAGAAATACCAACAATTCTCAAGCTGCAAAATGTCTTGGTGAAGATATCAGGGGTGGATCTGATTGTGAAAGAAGCCAAAGTAAATCATTCATGTCGATCCGAGAAAATTAAAGCCGCTGACAGAGTGAGCGCAATGAAGGAGGATATACCTACTGAAAAGCAAGTCTCGAAGGATGTCTTGGAATTAATATATGCATACGTCGAAGAACACTTAATCGAAAGGAAACGACCGGAACATCTGAAATCAATTTTCGATCGATATCTGGATCTGTGTGAAGAATTCGAGTTGCAAAATCACATCATCGTGAATCAGTACTTTGGCGAAGTACTGAAGAAGAGATTCGCAGGCCAACTGATAATGAATTCATCAGCCAGCAAAAGATAGGGTGTGATATTCCATAGCGTGGCCATTGATTATTTGTCAGTGGAAACGGTTTACGATTTCAAGTCATCACCCGAAGGGCAGGTAACGAAAGCCGCTTTAGTGAAGCGGAAGACGCTGCAGTCAGTGAAGAAAGAGCCTCTCCCCGATCCGCTCACAATTGAGTCACTGAAAAAGGGTGAAGGTAATCCACCTGAATTGGTCGAGACATTTTACAGGGTCCTATTTGGTGGTCCCAATGTCAAAAAGCATTCAGAAGCTGTTAAACGCCGAGCTAATGCCGCCAGTCAAGATGCGCTCTTCATTGAATCAGGGGCCACCATGAAACCTGTCAAGCATATTCTGATCGCCATGGCGCTGAAGTCACGCACCGGAAGTCGCCGTGTATTGACCATCTTGAATCGGCTTGGATACTGTATCAACAACACGGCAACCGAGGAGCTGGAGACCGAATTAGCGTATTCCATTCTCGACAGGAAGCTCAATTGCGCTGATGGAGCTGAGGTGGATGAACTGGCGGGTCTGGCATTTGACAATTACGACGAGGTCATACATACCCTTTCTGGAGCAAACACATTTGACGATACCATGGGTAACTTTTATCAAACCATTCCCGCCTGGATAAGAGTACCCCTTGAAGAAGTGTTTCCGGAGGAGTCGATGCCCACTGTGTCGTCCCACAAACGGCGGCCAAGACGAAAGTAAATGTCCAAAGTGCAGCACTGGAGACGTACCAGAAGAAACCCTGCATGGACCGCTTCACGTACGAAAACATGGATGTATTTAGTCGAGCTGATAAGTCTTAAAACGCGAGAAAGTTGGACTTTATCTGGATGGCTGCACATGCTCTCGAGATGGAAAATATTCCAATGTGGGCCAGCTTCATGGGCCGTTTCTCTGTTGACCACCTCCCGAAACAACATGTCCTCTACATGAAAAACATTCCGGAGCCACCTACGAGCAAAGACATTGTTACGGTTGTGGAAATTCACAGAACACCATATAGGTCCTCAGTTCAGTTATTCCGGTAAGTATGTGTTCAGGTAATTTCCCCACCGTTGATTAGCGGGATTTATTCGTGTGATCAGGTCTGTGATCTTTGAGATAGTGTTTTTCTTTTGCTGTCTTTATTTTGGGCCAACCACAACAACCACGTCACCATTACAACAACCACCTTGACCACAACGCCAACCACGCCACCATTACAACGACCACCTTCCCCACAATCACCTCCTCCAAAACCGCATCTCCACACTACCATTACTACCACCACAAAACGCCAGCCACGCCACCTCAACCACACCACCATAACCACAACCACCACCGCGTTTCCATCTCAGCACATGGTTGCCAGAGGCCTGGCCTTCGTCGAGGGAAAGCAGGCGATCCCCGCCCACCTCCCCACCAACGAATGGCATCTCCGCTGACGAACGCGGTGGATTTCTCCCTGCGAGGGACAAGGAAAAAAACCAGAGCAATGAAGCAGGCAACAGTGCGAGCGTCCCCAATTTGGCGGGAAAACGCTTCCTTCTGGAAGTTTCCCGCACGTGCTGGAAGGAGGGGCGGGAGTTGAAAGAGGGCGGGGCTTGGTGATAAAAGAGGTGGAACACGAGCGCTGAAATCGTGACCGTAGTCGCGGCAGTGATCGCTCTTGGCGCCGTTATAGGAGAGTCTCTGGAGGTGGCAGAAATGCGAGCGCTGAAGAGAAGGTCTGAGGCGTGTGTGTGTGCGGACGCTAAGGCTCGAGGCTCGCACGCTGGATCGTGCTGGCTGGATCGCTCTGGGCTCTCTGGATCGAAGGCACTTTGAGGGGGTCGGTGGTCGTGGCGGAGTCACTCAGGATCGTGTGCGAGTCGCCTCTCTGGGTCAGATCGAGGAGGACTCGAGCTCGAGGATCCACCACCCGGTCACATTTTTCTTTCCTTTCTTTATTTTCTTTTGGTCTTTTGTGTGTGTGTCTGTGGCGCCGTGTCCTTAAGTAAACCTGCTTAAGTGACTGTAGATAATAATAATAGAGAACGGCTGTAGGTCTTTGGTCCTCCTGTCCCCTACCCCCATTGCATACTGTTTGTATATTGCTTCATTGCTTGCGTCGCGTGTATAAATACAATGTATGTGCCTGTCTCAATGTACCTGTTCGTGCGTCTTTTTCACCATTTGAGTTGCCATCGCTGCGTACGGAATATTGGCGGGCTTTTTAATAGCCGATAAAGTGATCGGGTCGGGCGATAAACCACCGCTCGGCAATCGCATACAAAATGAGCTGTGCGTAAGTGGCTCGTTTTGTACCGGCCTCCGCCGAGGTATAGATCCCTGGCGTTCCTCTCTGCGCAAATAATTAGGTATATCGACAATTCGGTGATTGACTCTGTAGTGCGTGGACAGGAGAGTTGGTAGGTCTATCGTGTGATTAAAAACACACCCGTAGCTGGGTTCCGGCTTTTGATCCGGAAGGCTGCGACTGGATTGCCCGTCCGGTGGGCGTACGGCCGCAATTCGGCTAAAAGCGGCTGCCGCAAACCAAACGGGTGGGAACCACAACAATATCGTTGTCCAGACCCTCAAAGTGACACAGGGATGCGCTGCTGAGCTCGGGCAGAGGTACGGAGTCCTGACTTACGACACGGATGTGGCAAAGAATGCTTTGAAAATCCAATCCACTGAAAGTCCAACATTTGATGATGTATTCATTCTGTTCGGTGTTTTCCATATCTCAATATGTCTATTCAGAGCAATAGGAAAGCTAATCAGTGAATCCGGAGGACCACAGCTCCTGGTTGATGCAGACGTCCTTGAATCTGGCTCAGTACGTGGCTTCATCGAATGCACCAACTACAACCACTGCAAACGTCTGCACCCAATGTTTGCCTTGGCCTTGCGCGTTCTTCACTTCAGAGAATTTCTGACCACATACGAGAACTTTGACGAATTGGTTACTCTGATTCATTCCGTGGATATGACCAACGCCCAGTCAATGGACACCATGGCTGAATCTCGGGTCATTAATGCAGTATTAGATGAGTACGAGAAGTTGGCGCGAGCATACTAGATGGCGAGTTCGGCAAAACCGCACAGTTTTGGTTGCAGTACGTTGGCGACGTGGGTTTGTTTCTAATCATGGACAGCTGTCCGCACAAATGACGTTGACCTGTTCATCTGGGTGATTACACAGGTGACTGATGTCTTCTTTGCCACAAACCGCCACTATTACTCAACATGGATGACAAAATATCAGCTTGATTTACTGAATATCGAGTTTACACACCCTGGACTGATGGAGATGCTATGGCAAGGGCTGTTTTCGTGTCACAGAACAGAGAACCAGTTCAGCCAACTGCCCATAGACCTGACCCTCGAGCAGACGGTCAATTGTGATGCATCTTCAAGGCAGATGGGATTTACGGCATCAACCAACAGTTACAGCGGGCGCCTCCAGTGGAGCGTCACGAAAGGGACTCGAGCCGCGCTCATCGGCGTTTTATTCGATATGGTCGGGATGCTACGAACAAACGATGCACAGGCGGAACTGTCTGCAAGCCGCATACGGCAAGATAATACCGATCTACAGAAACTGATGAAGAGTATCCAGACATCGGCATACCCATTCAAACTCAATACTCTTGATCTGATCAACGTCAGTACGGGAAAAAGCGCGACTTCTGAAATCACCGAGTCACTTCTAAATATCACTAATGAAGGTCGCAAGCGACACATTTAATTCATCCAAGAATGCGATGAAGACGCTGACAGATTTGAGAAGCCAATCAAGAGAAACCAACTCAAGACATTTTCAAATCAGGGAGCGAAGAACCCAAGAGCGCAAAATCCCATCGCCAGACAGCTTCGGTGTACCAGAGACATGTTCGGCAGAATAGCCATTGTCGCGTCACAAAAGAAAGTCGATCTAGACTCTCGAGTACCTGCTTTCTCACCCTCTGACGCCAGTACCTCTCACAATGTGCAAAACGGACGGAACAATAATGCACACTAGAAAAGAGCGCCCTTTTCTCTGTACTTGAACAAAAAGTATTACAGCATGGAAGTCCACCAGCTCTTGATATTCACGTTATTGACGGTAACTACCAGCTCCGACTCCTCCCACCGTCGCTCCCACCAACTTATGGAGGGTTATCGCAATCAATTCTTCACGCTGTTGGTGCGTACCCATCCACGAGGGTTGATATCGTCTTCGACACCTATGAACAACCTTGGATTAAATACTGTGAACGGGAAAGACGCGGCGCTGAAGATGTACACTACACGATCACTGGCCCAGATCAAATCCTCCCTTAGGATTTGAATAAGGCTCTGAAATCTACGTCATTCAAAAGCCAGCTACCGCGATTCCTTCTGAAAGATTGGGGAGACCAACGTCATTGCCCATGCGCTCCGTGACAAGGAAGTTTATATTGGAGTTGACGATGTCTGCGCACGCTTCGCTATGGAGGGCGGACAGATCCATAAGTCTATAGTTGGAGAACTATGCAACAATCATCCTGAAGGAGACACGAGAATCTGCCAGCACATTATGCACATCAACGAGTCGCTACTGTCCGATCACGATAACGTGGTGATCAGGGCATCGGACACTGATATCCTCGTCATACTCCTCAATCACGTTCCCGAAACGACCCTCGGTGTATGGATGGCAGTTGGCACATCAGGTCGACGTGACAGAACATATGTGAACGTATCCCAGATCGCAGAGGCATGTGGACCCTTGTCATGCGCCGTGCTCCCTGCGTTCCATTCATTCACGGGGTGCGATTACACTCCAGCCTTCTCACGAAAGGGGAAAAAGGGCCCGCTCGCTATTCTGGAGAAAGATCAACGGTACCAGAAAGTCTTCGCAGAACTAAGTGGAGAAGCGCCCGATGAGACCGTGGTGCAATACAAGCCATTGAAGACTTCACGTGTTTGTTGTACGGTGCCAAAAAGCCCATGGCGCTGAACAAATGCAGACACCGTGTATTTGAAATAGCGTACGCTCCCAAGGACCCTGCCAAACCATTCGCAAAAATGAAAGGTGTTGACGCGAGTAGCTTACCACCTTGCGAGGCAGAGGTGAGACAGCAAATTGAAAGAACTGCGTTCGTGGCGAAATACTGGCATGATGCTCACCTCAACAGTGTGACCAAAATACCTAGTAAGGGTTGGGAGTTGATTGACGGCACTTAACGTTTTGTGTGGTTTGAAGGCGACCAACTTCCAGACGATGTTATTCCCGAAAAGCAGAAGGAAGACGATGAAAATAGTGATGGTGATGATGAAAACGAACAGATAGATGAAAGTGCTTTGTTTGAAGATGATGACGACTTGGATGACATTGATGATAGCGATGACACTGCTTAATGACAGCATACGCTTGTTCTTTTCAAGTGTCCGATTTGGGCCCTTTTTCAGCACCTCCTCTAATTTGGGCCCTTCTTGTCTCGATGGGCCAAGGTAAACTTTTGACGATTTGGACATTATAGGAGTACTCTAAGACCACTTTGGAGTTCGTGCTTAAAAGTTTTATGAAAACAAATCGGGGGCCCTTTTTGGGGCCTTCTTGTTCAGCCAAGCCTGCGTACTTTCATTCTTGAGTTGGCATTTCATTATTTAAGTTCAATAAATCGATGATTTAAATTTTCGTTTTTCTCGTGTTCGATAGTTTGATGAAAAGTACAAACGGGGGCCTTTTTCAGGGACCTAAAACCCTTGAAGGCCATGGTGGCTGAAGTCAAGAAATGGTTTATTTAGTTTTTCATGCCATGGGCCATCAAAAGACACCTTGAAACCATTCGTGCTCAATACTTTAATTAAACGTCACTGGGCTCTCTAACTATTATGCTGGGTTGTTTGCCATTGCTTTCTCAGCAGTTATTCAAGGCAGGAATCTATAATTCGTGAAAGATGCCTGAGATAACTAGCCCACTTTTTGTGAAAAACATGAATTGAGTGATCTTTAATGTCCACCAACAACTGGTGCTTCCAGATGGGTTGGTCAGATTAACGTCCTTCCGAAGGGTGGCGCAGATTGATGCCTCGTGCATGCAAACCACTGGGGTGACAGTTTATAGCTGGGTCGAGATTCAAAACGAGTTTGACAGGAAAACGAGTTGGGATCTTAGGGTCCTGACTTCGAACCCCGTTTTCCGCTGAATTAACATTAGGTGGGGTTGACTCATCCCCCCCCCCACCTCCATCAGCGCTCATGTTCATGCAAGTCAGGTGCGCGCCCCCCTTAGCCTGGGGGCTAGTACGCACGTTGCCATTACTTGTGAGTAAAACAATCATTCAAATTTTACCATTTACGGTGTTGGAAAATGCATAACAATGAAAACTAGAGGGGGAGCACTCGGGAGAGTGCAAAACCTCCGCCGCCAATACTGCTGGGTCACTCAAGTGAACCTTATATCTTATTTATTAAATGTGATGTCAACAGTGCTGACTTATAGTTCTTTTCTCCATTTTTTTTTTGGGGGGGGGGGGGGGTTGGAAATCACTGAAAACATAAAAATGCAAAAAAAATAAATTTTTTTCTCAATTTTTTTTTTGGGGGGTGGGGACCAAGTCCAAAATTTAATGGCATGATCCTTGGACCATACCTAACCCCCCCACCAAATTTCGTCGAAATCCGTCGAGGAGTTTTTCCGTAATATTGTTCACAAACAAACAAACAAACAGAAAGGGGTGAAAACAGTAACCTCCATCCATCATCGAAGATAGCAGAGGTTAATGAAACTTTGTTGTTAAAAAATTGTTCCAGATTCCCTTACCCTGAAGAGTATCCTTCAAAGATTTCCTTCATTAAAACTATATATTCCAAATTTTAAGACAAAAAGCACCGTGAGTGGAACCCAAAAAAATAATAAAAAGATTACCAAAATGACACAAAACTTGAACAGCACTCGGTCAGAGTGCATACCTCTGCCAGGCTACACAGTTTATGTTTTACATTTCACTGACAGGCCAGATCCGGATCTGGACTTGAACCAAAATCTAATTGGCCTTGTTCTTGTCACCTATCCAATGGTGAATCCTGGGTATGCCCAGCATGCCTGTCACCTATCTAATCTCTCAATCATGAAGAATCGCTTGAAAATTCAATAAAATTCTCAGATGCGGATCTTCACCAAAGTCGAATCAATCAACCCTTGTCACACACTCAACCTGTCCAATAAAGTTTTGTCTGAATCCATCCATAACTATTTGAGATATTCTGTTCACAGAAAGACAGGAGTGAAAACATAACCCCCCTCCACCTTCGGTGGTGGTAACAAGGATAACTTTAACAGTCACAGAGGTCATGACAAAAATGGGAGGTGAATAGGTTAGGTAATACATTTGAGATGAACAATATCTCAGGAGTCATTATGAAATGCTTTGCTATGCTTGAACTTTGTTTGCCCTACGTATCGTTTGCAGGAAAATTTCTCCCTCTGAAAACCATGCTGAGCCAACGGTATGATGAACATGTGCTCGAAGAGCATCGATTTTACCCTTCCATGTTGTCCTTCTACCTGAAGTCATTAAAGGTTTGTTGCATCTCCCCCGCTCACCCTCAAAAAAAAAATATTGCATGTCCCAATCACGTGTTTCATCCATTATTATTGGAGGAAACAACCATTCAGCTCTCATCAAATCAATTATCCCCAGCTGTGGCTCGGACTTTATAATTAACGCTGTGCCCATCCAGCCAAAGAAATCTGCATAAAACGACCAACAAAAGCTACCCAAGTTGAGCCCTTTTCTGGTTCAAACCCTACCCAGGTTCCTTTCCAACTACAGACATTCACAAGTTACACATGCATGAGAATCTCAACACTGCATGCCCCCATAAGCTGCCAGACCAGTTTCACCACTTATTTGGCAAGCTGTCAGCAACTGCGTAGACAGAAAATAAATGATGATACCTGATTGTGTGTTTCCTTTAATTTTGGGTGAGAGATGTAATTGGGCCTGAGGCTACTTCTATGATAACTGCTATTGGCATTGCACGTTATTCATGTTTGGGAGCCTCGGTGGTGTGCGTTTGTCTACGCTGTCACTGATGATTCTCCAATAAGCGATGAAACTGGTCCGATGGATGAGGGGGTTGGTGGGGGTGTAGCATTGGGATTCTCATGTATGTGCTACTTGTGAATATCTACAGCTGAAGAGGGACCCAGGTAGGGTTTAATAGGACAAAGAGCTTACCTTGTGTAGCTCTTCATGGATGTTTTATCCAGGTTTTTTTTTTGCTGCAAGAGCAGGGGGTTAAAAAACAAATATAAAAAAGTGTACATGTTGTTGTAGTTGTTGGACTCCTCCTAATTGCCCGGTGCGAATGTGACTGACCGCCTCAAATCGGTCGTGCTGGCCAAATGATTCTGGTGCTTCAAGCAAGCTTCCCAGGCCTGTTTGCTGCTTTTCCATGTTCAGGTGGAATGCCTGACCCAGTTGGGAGACTCGCTGATCAATACCATGCGCCTGATAACTCAAAGTAGCAATGCAGCAGAGATCGCCCGACAGAGGTACGGTTTAGTACTGGGCGCTATTCACCATAACCCAGTTAGTCCTTTAACGGACGTCATTAGCAAAAGTAATTCGCGATCAGAATACTTGAATCACTCGGAGACCAAGTAATTGAATCTATAATGGTGTATTAAACGGGCACGTGGTGGGAATACAGGGAAGCAATACATTTATTTGCAATACACCCGTACATGCCACCAAGTACTTACAAATGGTCGTTCCTTATCTCTCTTATCCTAAAAGGCTTCACGTACACCCCAGAAGAAAGGACCAGAACAATGACAAGACTGAAATACCAAAGGCTGCATCCGACAGGTGCAGCGAGTCTCAAGTGGTCATATGGCCCGGGCAGGAAAAACAGTTCGTGCTGGGACGAGGCAAAAGTGGGCACGGCTTGCGGTGTGGGCAAGGTAGAATGCTGCAGGCAGATGCGTCTCATGCTGGGGAGAAACCCCAGGGGTCCATGAGTAGCTTTCCCCACCGAGTTCCCAAGAATCTCTTTCTGTGCTGTTCGCACCCCCCTTTTATTTGCTTGGTCCATGACACCACTAACCCCACCCTGTTTGGCTGCCATTGGCTCGAAGCACACTCCTTGGACGGGGCAACCCGCACTGACCTTTCACTCAGATCAGTTGTGTGCTTTTGTTGTAATGGCCGCTTTTCCTTGCCTGTACTTGCCTTTGGCCCATCTGATCACTTAAAAGCACATTCAGGACAAATTACAAAGGGATAAAACATTTAATTGGTGTTAAGGGAACGCTGTTAGTGTTAAGGGACACATGTGGGGAAGGTTTACAGCAGCTTTTATGTGACTAATGACACATATATCGATGTTGTCATTTTCCCTCACGCTTATCAAAACTATTTTTTTTTTTTTTTTTTTGTATACCTTGGTCGAGGCTCGTATGAGAGCTAACACACAACTCACAGCAAGGAGGCATGAGACAAGAGGGGCGGGAGTGGAAGGGACAAATCATTGGGGAACAGACACAGGTGAACTGTGGAAGGGAGAGGGATGGGGATGGGACGGGGAACATGGCGAGGAGAAGATGGACATTACAGGGACTTTCAGGAAGGAAAGCAGGAGAATTGAAGGAAGTGGGCTTGGGTGGATTATCGGGGGTAGAAAAGATCGAGGATTTGGATGGGGGAAGATAAGAGGTGGTGGTGAACAGCTGTTTTGAAAGCCTGGAGGGAAGAATGGGAAAGAATAGAGTGAGGAAGTTTATTCCAAAGGCGGGAAAAAGAGGAATGAAAGAGTGAAGATGAGCAGTGATTCGTGATTTTGGTAGTTTTACCAGAAGGGGGTTGTTGGCGGACCTTGAGCGCCCTGTGGAAATGTGGTTGGGACAAATCGCAGAGAGAGCAGGGGGGGCAAGGCTGGAGAGGAGTCGGTAGAAGACAGAAAGACCACCAACCAACCTGCGGTGATTGAGTGAGAGGCCCAAAGACTCAGCTTCATTGCGGGAGATGCCAATGATCTTAAAAGCCCTGGTTTCGACAGCGTGAAGTCGAGAAAGGTGGGAGGCAGGAGCACCAGCCCAGAGGGGAGAGCAGTACTCCATCAGGCTACGGACAAAAGCTTTGTAAGTGGTCAGGAGCTCAAGAGGGCCGAGGAAGGACTTTGCACGACGGAGGACTCCCAGTCGGCGACTGGCTTTTGAGGCAAGGTTGGAAATGTGACTTTCCCAGGAAAGGTCATGGCAGATAGTGAGACCCAGAAGCTTGAAAGAAAAGACTTCTTCCAGAGGATTGTTGAGAAAGTGGATGGGGGGGTTTTCTAAACGGTCCTTTCGAAGAGACATAGTGAGAGTGTGAGATTTGTCTGGATTGAAAGACATGTTCCACGTGTTGGACCAATTTGTGATTTTATCCAGATCTGCAGTGAGCGAAGAAGCTGCTGCTTGCCGGTCTGAGGGATGACAGATGGTACGGCAGAGGGTGGAGTCATCGGCAAAGAGAAATAGAGGATTTTCCAGAGAGTCCGAGAGATCATTGATGAAAACCAGAAAAAGAACAGGGCCCAGAACGCTACCTTGAGGAACTCCAGCCTGCACAGGAAGAGGGGATGAAAGAACTCCATTTAGGGCCACACGTTGACTGCGACAGGAGAGGAAGTCTGCGAGCCATGAGTGGAGATGGCCTTGAATACCATGGGAAGAGAGTTTGGTGAGTAGGGCAGGGTGCCAGACTGTGTCAAAAGCACGTGATATGTCCAGGGATACGGCTCGGATTTCCTGTCTGGCATTGAGGACCTCCATCCATTGATGGGAGAGCAGTAGCAGCATATCTAGGGTAGAGTGACCTGGTCTGAAACCAAATTGATGATTGGAAATCAAGCCATTGGAGAAGAGGAAGGATTTCATGTCTGAAGCGATGATGGATTCCATAACCTTGCTGATGATTGGGAGAAGGCTGATTGGTCTATAGTTACAGGGATCTGTTTTTGCACCTTTTTTATGCAGGGCAGTGATGTTAGCAGATTTCCAAGCAGATGGCAGATGACCTTGGGCAAATGAGAGGGTGAAAAGAAGAGAGAGAGGGTGAGCAAGAGCAGAAGAGCAGGCTTTGAGGACACGTGGGCTGATGCCGTCTGGACCGGTTGCAGAATCTGACTCGAGGTTTGAAAGCAAGCTCTCCACCTTGTCAGGAGAAAAGGATACAGAGTCCAGGGACAGTTGGGTGCGACTGGGTAAAGTGGGTAGAGATAGTGATGGGTTTAGGACACAAGATTTAGCTGCAAACACCGAGTTTAGACATTCAGCTTTATCACGTGTGGAATCAGCAGTGCGGCCATTTGAGGTAAGGGAGGGGATGGAGGGGGAACATACACCAGAAACAGATTTGATTAAACGCCACCAGGATTTTGAGGAGGGAGAGAGGTTTGAGAGTTCAGACTTGAGATGAGAAAGATGTTGTTTTCTGGCTCTCCTGAGGGTAGATACACACTTGTTCCGAGCTTTATGGAAAGAACTGAGATTGCCCTCAGTTGGGTTTGCTTTCCATGAGGCAAAGGCAAGTTGTTTCAGGACAACTGCCTCGCCACAAGCTTCAGTGAACCAAGGGCGGGAGGAAGGGTAAGACAACTAACACGAGAGGGGATCATCACGAGAGGGGATCATCTATACTTTGAAAAGTTACCCACAAGAAGGCATTTGCATAACAATACAACATACTCCATACATTTTGATTTAACCGCCGATCGCACCATGTCCTTCTGGTTGATTGGTTTGTATTAGCGGGAACACTCGTCTGGGTGGCAGAAGGACGGTTTGTTCTTGCGGATTATGTCTCGCACCTCACACGGTTTTACCCTGGTTGATGCTCACCATGAGTATCAACTGGGTCTGGGTCTGCGGTTGACTGCATCGCGCGCATCCGAGGCGTCTCGTCTGGCGGATTACGACAAGCGGTCGACCATCTCATCACGGGAGACCACCTCATCTCGCCTCCTCTGGGTTCGGCTGCCCTGGTCCGTTCTTTGGCGACTGGTGCTCCAGGAAGGTGCGGATGTCGAGCCGCGCGAACGCGGCCAGGTAGCCAGCACGTTCTCTTCCCTCAGCTCGCCTTCCCTCCGAGCTGAAGGGGCAATTAAGACCTCGAGGTCCATCTCTTTCTCGGTATTTGTGTGTGTGTGCGTGTGTGTGTCCGTCGGCCCTGTCTCTAAGTATAATTGTTTAAGGAATTGCTTGTACATTTGATACCTTTCTTTATTCGTGATAACTCTGCTCTGTGCTCCCCTCATCCCCCGATTATTGTTAATAAATATCCCTTTTGTTAAATGTTCCAGCTCATTTTTTGTGTTTCTTTCATTGGCTTAGTATGGTGCGTGTTGAGAAATAGCGAAGCAGTAAATTCTTCATTTGGACCGACAGGCCTCGGTAACCATCCGCTCGGGTTGCACATGGTTCGAGCACAGTAACTGCTTGTTCCGCTCGAAGCCTGTCGAGGGTGTCAATTCCCCGGTAAGCTTCGTCGCGTGGGTACTTAGGTATATTGAAGTTTGGCAATTAACCCTACCCCACGCGGTCGAATTATTGGCAAATTAGGGTCCTGTAAGGGGCCCGTGCCTTTCGGACTTATCCGAGGGTCACGACCTAAATTCCGGTGTGTTCGCTGGAGCCGACTCTACTGCTCCCCCTAGCGGTCGTGCTTGCCACCGATACCCGGCCCCACAACAATATTTCCATAGTGATTGTTTAATTAGGTTACCCATCCCCTTGTATCAAGGAAAAGGGAGATGCGTTATGATTGGAAGCAGAAGCTTCCGCATTGTTCTCTTCCTTGTTCCCAAACTTTAATTTTCTTTCAAACCTCATTCACAAACTTTCATTTTCCAACTCTGTATTTGAACCTCATTCCCAAACCTCATCTTCCGACACACATTCTCAAACACACATTTTCTGACACCCTGACTCGAACCCTCGTTCTCATGCTTCCTTCTCAAACACACATTCTCAAACCACGTCACTTCACCAGTATTTAGACTGAATAATCACCATTTTAGCGTTGTAATGGTTGTGGTTCTTTGCCGTTCCAGCATCCCAGTCAAATCTGATCAAAAGCAGAGATTTACGGTTTAGAACTCCCCCCCCCCCCCATCTACTTTCTCAACAATCCTCTTGAAGAAGTCCTTTCATTCAAGCTTCTGGGTCTCACTATCTGCCATGACCTTTTCTGGGAAAGCCACATTTCAAACCTCACCTCCAAAGCCAGTCGCCGACTGGGAATCCTCCGTCGTGCAAAGTCCTTCCTTGACCCACCTGAGCTCCTGAACACATACAAAGCTTTTGTCCCCAACCTGATGGAGTACTGCTCTCCCCTCTGGGCTGGTCCTCCTGCCTCCCACCTTTCTCGGCTTCACACTGTGGAAACCAAGGCATTTAGGATCATTGGTATCTCCCGCGGTGAGACTGAGCCTTTGGGCCTCTCACTCTCTCACCGCAGGCAGGTCGGTGGTCTTTCTTTCTTCTAACGTCTCCTCTCCAGTCTCACCCCCCCTGCTCTGTCTGCGATATGCCCCCACCATATTTCCGCAGGGCGTTCAAGGCCCGCCAACAACCCCCTTCTGGTAAAACTACCAAAATCACCCATCACTGCTCACCTTCACTCTTTCATTCCTCTTTTTTTCCTGCCTTTGGAATAAACTCTCACACTCTCCTCAATCCCATTCTTCCCTCCAGGCCTTCAAAAGAGTTGTTCACCACCACCTCTTATTTTACCCCATCCAAATCCTCAATCTTTTCTACCCCCGTTAATCCACCCCAACCCCACCTCCTTCAAATTCCCTGCTTTCCTTCCTGAAAGTCCCTGTCGTGTCCATCTTGTTTACCCCGTGTCCCCCACCCCATCCCTCTCCCTTCCACAGATCTCCTAATGTCTCTGTTCCACACTGTTTTGTCCTTCCCTCTCCCACCCCTCATGTATCATGCCCTCCTTGTTGTGTGTTGTGTGTTGGCTCTCCTATGAGCCTCGACAATGTATACAAAAAAAAGAGGTTTCTCCTGAAATTGCAGTAATTGATCCCCAGCTGCTGGATCGCAGCATGCTGCAGTGCACCGCAGCCAATCTAGTCAGTTGCTAAAAGTGGATGTGATTGGAGACACCCCAGGAGACAATAAAAACCGGGGATGGAGTGGTTGGAGTGAACTTGATGTGCAAATCTGGCGCATTCTGAGTCCGGGGCAGAGCGATCCCTGAGGGAGGAGACCTGGCCGGTTGACTGTGCTTCCAACGCAGTACAAGAAAGCTAATACTGGTCCACAAAGTGCCAAGCGGAAAGCAAAGTACTTCCGAGTGGAATGCAAAGTGCCAAGCGGGATGGGCACTCCTAGTGGAGAGCAAAGGTGGGAAGGAGGGCATTCCTAAACGCTACCAAGCGGAACTCTAGTGTGTTAAGCAAGGCACTCCCCAAAACGTCAGGTAGAATGGGTGTTCTTCACGTCCTGGTGACAAAAAGCGTCATGTGAGGTACTCCCCAAAACAGGCGCTGACCAAGTCGGTAGAACTGACTTCTTACACATCTTTCGCACATGCACCTTATAACCTTGCATCTTTCAGCGCATACATCTCAGGACTCACCTGTTTCGGAGCATCAATGAGCAACACAAGACCCCCAACAGTTCTTTTCAGAGCTAAGCACCACATGATACCGCACGACCCCACACCTCCCACCTGCATAGCTCACTCACCTGCATCAACACCTTGTTGAGACTCATGGGAGTCATGGGAGTCAAGCCTGCTCATGCACGGGTGAGGAAAGGGTCACCAACATGCCCCGATTACTTCTTTCTGTCTAAATTCCCCAGATAAATAAGGTGCCCGTCTGTATTTCATTTCAGGCTGGTTGTATAAAAAGGTTCTTTGAGTGCTTGGGGGTAAGACTCTTCTGGTATGACACTGCATTTCTGTGAATACTTGCATCTTTGTAAATACGTGTCTTTTGTTAAAATCAATGCAAGACTTGTTATTTCCAAACCTGCTCAGTGTCTGTTTTTCAACATTGGTTAGACATAGCATGTTATTCGTACATGGGAATTTATACCCCAGTAATTCGCTTCACGAGATAGCCGATCTCCCACCTACGGTTTCGCTCGACCGTACATAATAAGTAAACAGGGTGGGAAGTTGAGAGTGTGGTTCCCCAGTTGGGACCACTAAATCACCAGAAAGGTAACACGATAATGGGCGCGAGAACCCTGCTGGAAATAGTTGCCTCAACCGGTGTCTCTGGTTGTTCAGCAACCCGTTGGGTCGTGGAGTTATCGATGGCTTGTCGGCTTCAAGGTCAAAGGTCGGGAAGTGGGTCCGAGAGAGGCCACTCGTGACCCGGCAATGCACCCACAACAAAATTTTTTATATATACATATATATAATCTTGATCATGCACATACTGTGTGTGTCAGTGATTTATGAAAGGGCTAGCACCCAAATTTGAAGTGATCGACCAAATGGTCAAGCAAACTCGAGCACCAAGGCTTTTTTGAAATTGTAGTTGTGGAATTGTATCAAACACACATTCTCAAACACAGCTGCTGGATCACAGCATTTAAGCATATTATATAGTTCATTCATCAATCTTGTACCATATGAATTAACTTTGCTCCATAATAGTAACAAAAAGGCAAGCATTATGATCCAGTTGAAGCTTCTTCAGGGAGCCTCCTGGCAGACATTATGAACTGCAATTATAATTCATGAAGGTGAAAAGCAGCAAAAATTATATATTCTGCAATATTAAACGTGGAATTTGAAAACAAGGTGTAATTGGGAAGGAAAACTCGAATGGTGTTCTCTTGAGAGATGTTTTTAAATGTTGGTTTTGTAAATCTGTTTTATGCATTCTTTCTCGAATGTACATAGACATAGACCCTGCTTTTGAGACCAAAGTCTGATCAAGATAAACTACAAGGAAATAATTTTATTTCGAATTTGCTGTCGTTTTCCTTTATTTTGCCCACAGTTTGGCCTCGAGTGATGCAGTCAATGGAATCGAAGCATGTATTTTTTTTTTTGTTTTCGAGAAAGACTTTGAGGAAGCGCTTGGGGGATAATGGAGCAATTTCATTGGTGATGTGGGGCTAATTTGGGTTTTCTTTACAAATACGTGGAGGGTCGATAACCCCTTTAGCTCGAATGGCGAATCCATTCCTGATGTAACTTTACAATCTGAAATGGGCCAGGGGATCACAAAAGTCATCTACATCGATGTTTTTGAAAATGCAAATAAAACAAGATGTCCACGATAAATACACGTGTCGGTCATTCAGCTGTAGGTGACGAAAGTCCAAGTAATATGGCAGTGATTGTCAGTGCCCACCCTTTCCATTCATTTTGCGGATCGGCCAGTGTCCTATCTTTTGTAAGGAAAAGCTCCCCTTTCGTCACTAAGGAGATTGTTGGTCAATGAAGACCCAAATTTATCATGTAACTCTGCAACTAATTCCCAGCATTCTGCTCCTGAAGGTGACCATGCGTCAAATTAGCCATCCTGCTCTCCCGTTATATCCACACCACATCTATCCCCAGACAAGCTCGTTCTCATGTCTTTGTCCAGCATAAACCACATGCACGACAAAGACGTTATAATATTGTTGCAGTATCGCGCCCGCCGGCGTGCTGACGGCCACGTAACTCGAATCGCGGCACGTCGCCCACCGGACGGACAATCCAGTCGTGACCCTCTCGGACTAACGCCGGGAACCAGTCACGGGTGGACCTTTCGGTCTCACCGCGATCGAGCCAATCAGCCCCCGCGTGGGATAGGGTTGCTCGCCAAATTCGACCTACCTAAGTACCCACGCGGAGGGTAGACCGGGCGATCGCACCTCGCCGCAGGTCGACTTCGGACACGGGCCACTTAAGCGACCCGTTCCGTACTATCGGGATAACCGAGCGGTGTTATTCGTCGACCTCGACGGTTCGATTAATTATCGGGCGTATTCAGCCCACTACCAACCCTTTACATGAAGCAAGATGAGGATTCAATGAAGGAAATGACGAAGCGAAGCGGGAAACAGTTCAACACAAAGCACATTTATTCGCGCTGAACGGAAAGCACACATATTCAATTACACCAAAAGCACACAGAAAAGAAAAACACAATGCAATTTACACAAAAAGCAAATGTAAAAGCGAAGACACAATGCAGAGCTAATACCGACTACCGAGCACACGGCAACACTTATACAATTCTACTTCACAGACGGCGCCGACAACACATACCCAAAACCAATGAAAGAATACCCTCAAGGATGAGGCGGGCCTGAGGCCGAGACCGGGTCGGGCTTACCCGTCTGGTGATGAGACGCGGAGCGGCGATGGTGCCTCAACTCCGCGGGCCTCGCGGGCAGTGTCTGGTAGGGGGTGAGAAAGGGGCCTCCTTGGTCGCACTATCTCAGCGCGGGGGGAAACAGGAGGGGGTTGCTGATGCTCGGGGTATAGAGGATTTTTATTGTCCCGCAACGAGCGTCTCCACCTCGGCCAGGTCGCGCTGTCGGCCTCCCTGGGGTGCAGCTCCCTGCACGACGCGAGCACCCCCTCGTCTGCCCTCGCCGCCTCTCCACAGCTCCGTCCCCTCCGCTCCGACTCCAACGCACACGACGACGACCAGCTCCTTCTTGCCAACTCCACCGCCCGCGAAGTCTTAACTCTGTTCCCTCTCGACTCTACTACTCTACTACTCACTGGACTGACGAACACGGTCGCTTATATCAGCCCCGTGGCTTCGCCTTTGACCCCCTCCCTTCGACCTTTCACCTCGCTCCCCATTGGCCCGAGAAAAAGTGGGCGTGAATGCTTTTTGATCCATAAATTTGCATATATCGATCGCCCTCCAACGCCCTGGAGGCGGGGCCAAATCGCCCCTCGCTCACCGATTGGACGGCAAAAAGTGGGCGTGTGTCGTTTTTGATCCGTTTTTGAAGCACAAAATCCGTGGTTTTGTACACGCTGTTCGGCGCGCGCCCTGCACGAGTCCAACACCGGTACCCACAAGCGGCGCAAGAACGGTGGCGATGCGACGGTTGCGAGGTGTGACGTGAAGGTCGTGGCGGTTGTGGTGAAGCGGCGTTGTGGTTGGTGGTTGATGTTGTGACTGGTGGTGGTAACAATGGCGGTTGGTCCAAATTAAAGATAGTAAAAGAAAAACGGCTATCCTGAAGAGTCGCAGCACGCATAAATGACATGTATTCCCACTAGACAACGGGTTTGGGCCTAACTACACATGTACTTACCGAGATACCTCACCTAAGGAACCTGAATGGTGGTTTGCGAATTTGGTAACCACCACAATATGTTGCTTTAAGCATAGCAATCGTTTTCCTGCTATTATAGGGCAAACTGTGCAAGATATCTATATTAAACATTCCTGCAGGCTTATTGAGGCAATGAGGTGTAAAAGGTGGTTATATGTTCCTGTCTGCAGGTGGATATGGGCGTTCTTGTGGATCTCACAAACACCAACCGCTTCTACGACAAGCAGGAGATTGAGAATGCCGGCATCAAACATGTCAAGATGCAGTGCCGCGGGTAATCGACGATGTTGTCCGATACAGTGGATGTTTGTTTGTGTTGAATATTGAACGTTTCTCGAGAAATACATTTTAATTGCATGCCTAAGTTATTTCAACCTGCTTGAAGTGCTTCCCTTAACTAATAAGTGAAGTTGAGGCATTCTCAGCAGGTCACGGATCTGCAGCGTCTCGGTCTCTCACGCCATTTTCCATGTTGTTCTCATAGAAACATTCCTCGGCTATACCTATTGCCAATGGTTGGAATCAACTGAACGTTGATCACAGTATGTTAACCGCCATCGGAAGCAAGGGGAAGCTGACGTTTCGGGTGTTCACCCTTCACAAGTAATTTTACAAGGAACTTCAATGCAGGAGAAGGCCATGAGGCCGATCAAGTCTGCACAATCTTGCCAATATTCATGTAGTCCTTAATCTGCAATGTTTCTGGGTACCTACCTAACTCAAATTTAAACCTACCTATGTTTCTGCTGCCACCACCTTTCTCGGGAGACCATTCCACACGAAATCGACACTAGGCTTCACGAGTGAGAAGGCTAATTCTTCATACTGCGATATCTATAGCCATGTTAGTAGATTCCCTCGTGCAGAGAAACACTGCATTGAACGAGACCACAGTTTCCACAGGCCCCACCACGTGCAGCCGCTTCTCTCACTCTGTGAACTCTACACCTTTGCTGACAGACCACACAGTTCTGCGAGTGAACATCACTCAGTCATTTAGACATCTTGCAAAAGAAGCCGACCAATGACATGATGGGCCAGAATGCAAACGCATACCGACGTTGGCAAAGGTTGAAACGGTGAGTTGGAACATTGGGTTAATTGGGCTGTTCGACGCCGGTCTGCTCACTGCGATATCAATGGAGCAGTGTAACTGACAGCATTCCTTGTTGAACAGCCATTTGGCTGATGTCGGCTTTGAGATAGCGTTGCTTGGCATACTCTCCACACCACCTGTTGGTTCATCGAGCCATTGCTGATCGTTAAGAGCAAAGCAACCAGATGTTTTTACCCATGATTCTTCACAGCCATTCTTTCACCACCTTTATCACCATTGTGATTTGCGTCTGTTCATGTGCAAGAGTAGAGTAAAGTGCCAGCCAATCTGTGATGTTAATTTTACATGCATTTTAGGGGGTATGTTTGAAATGGCACACAGTGATTTTGGCAGATGGGCCTTAAATGCAAAACAGCTGTTAATATGTAAGCAGGATTTTTAGGCCTTGCTGCAATTCGCCCATGTGTGGTCGCTTGTTCGTGTGTGCGACACTTGTATGACATTTATTAATACTAGTATGTGGCTGTACGTGAAAAAAAACTAAAAAAAAAAACTTTCAAACCGCATGCCAGAAACAACCACACAGGCCGTTCCTTTGCTCTCGCGTGGCCGTACGTGCGTGGCTGTACGTGAGTAGCCGTACGTGCAACCCCCCCCCCCAAAAAAAAAAAAACTTTCAAACAAATACACAGGCCGTTCCTTCGCTCTCGTAAACGACGACTGGATTGGGGCAGTGTGTTTATCTATAAATGCGCATAAGTAATCGAGAAATTATTAGAATACAGTAAGTCATCACTATCCAGAAGTAGTGCGTGCCCATACGGAATGTTCACATCCATTCCATGAATTATCGCTTGCATTGAAGTATCAACTGCTGTGATACTTACACACACAGAGTTGATTAAAATCCAAATTAAAATCAAGTTTACCTCCCTGTCTTTGCTTGCCATGACATTCACTGCCATTGACCATTGCCACTCCGATGTCACGGTAACTAAATGGCGCCCTTTCCCCATCGGCCACGCCTACGCAGCAACGTGTCTTGCCATTGGTTTGGTAAATAAATGGCCATAACTTGGGAATCACTTGTCCGATTAATATCAAACCTTGAAAAGGCACATCCTCAGGTCCCCAGCAATATAGCTGGCAAGTTTCAATTGGATCGGACCAGTGGTTGTCGAGAAACAGTGGTCACAGACACACACAGACACAGACACAGACACACATTGCTGGAATTATAGATAGATTAATGTTGATGATTTTTTTCCTGATTGTCAATATAATTTCCAATATGTTATCGTGGTAAAGATTCATCTTCTTCAGTTACAATACTGCATCTTTGCAACTATGAGGTCAGGATTACAGGGTTTCAAAGATTATTCAACCCCATAATACATGTAATTGAACAATACAATTGTCATAATAACCTGGAAAATACAAAGGAAATTCTGGGTTTCAGGTATCAAGAAAGTTCCTGAATCTGTATGATCCACAGAATGGCTCATTCTCAGGTCTTTTTAACAAAAATGTTAACGGGGGAAGAAAAGATCATGATTTTGGATGATGGTAAACAGCTGCCTTTAAAACCTGGAGGGAGGCATGAGATTGAAAAAAATGTGGAAGTTGATTCCACAGGTGGGAGAAAAGAACGAATCAGTGAAGGTGAGCAGTGATCCTGAATTTTTGGAGTTTCACCAGAAGGGGCTTGTTGGCAGACCTTATGCGTCCTGCAGGGAAAGAGCAGAGGGTTTAAGACTAGGAAGGAAGCTGTAGAAGACAGAGACCACTGACTTGTCTGATGTGAAAGTGGTAGGCTCATAGATTCAGGTTCATCAAGGGAGATTCCAATGATCTTGTTGGCCTTGGTTTTTATGGAGTCAAGCTGAGCAAGGTGTGAGGCAGGGCCACCAATGCAAAGTGGACAGAGGTACTCCATCAAGCTGTGGATGAAGGACTTTTAGGTGGATAAGAGGTCAGGTGTGTCAAAGGACGATTTTGCAAGATGGAGGATGCCCAATCTGCGACTGGCTTTGGAGGATAACTCAGGAATGTGGTTTGCCCAATAAATATTGCTGATAGTGAGACCCAAGCGTTTGAGAGACTGAACTTCTTCAATTGGATTGTTAGATCTCAATAATCTTAATAATCAATTTTGCTTTCTTCGTTACTGTGAAAGTAAGTATGCCTTATTGATCGCATTTGTATATTGTTTGCTGTATTGTATGATCTCATTTGTTTGTTTGTGTGTTTCTTTATCATTGCCAGCAGAATAACTGGACGACGATAGCTAGAATTGCCAAACTTCCAACAGCTTCATCTTGTGAATGTCTCTGACAAGTTCAACTTTGAGCTCACAAGGAAAAGTATAAATTGAAAATTTGTTTAGGACGATGTATTTTTACTACCTGCCTGTCTGGCAGTCAACCAAAACGTCTTTTTGGAGACGTCATATGGACTAAAACATCAGGCATAAATAACTCGTGCAACTTGTTAAATATGGTAAGGTGCTGTAAATGATGCTGCATCAATGGCGGTAAACCTGCCCCCAAAAATGTGTTTTTTTTTCTTCAACCTTTAACCTTTTGAACCCTGAGCTCCTTGGACTTTCTGCTCCCCACCCTGGGCTCCCTGGAGAAAAATCCGGCCGCTCGGGTATATGGAGGTTTGAATAGCGGCCAGTTAACTGGCTGCTCGGGTATATGGAGGTTTGAATAGCGGCCAGTTAACCGGCCACTAGGGTATATGGAGGTTTGAATAGCGGCCAGTTAACCGGCCACTCGGGTATATGGAGGTTTGAATAGCGGCCAGTTAACTGGCTGCTCGGGTATATGGAGGTTTGAATAGCGGCCAGTTAACCAGCCGCTCAGGTTTATGGAAGTTTGAATAGTGGCCAGTAAGATGGCCGCTTGGGAATATGGAAGCTTGAATAGTGGCTGGTAAAATGGCCGCTCAGATTTAAAGGGTTAAAATCTTTATTCTATTTCAATTGAATTGTACACTTGAACACTGCAGAACACAAATCGCCTTTTTAGCACTTTCAAAATCCTCCCGTTTAACATTACTTGGACAAAATATTATGGCATTTGACATCAACTTGACCAATCAAATTTGCACCCATGTTCTTTTTTCTCAGGACTGTGCGGGGTAAAGTGGTATTTTATGAGATATCACTTTTGCGATGTCGTGCTATATATCGTTTTTGACCCCATCACTCAATGGTGAAGAATCACTTTAAAATTCTCGAATCCGGATCCAGATCATCACCAAAATCTAATAATTTCATCCTTGTCGCACACCCAACCTGTCCACCAAATTTCGTCCGAATCTGTCCACAACATTTTGAGAGATCCTGCTCACAGATAAACAAACAAACAAGAAAGATGTTGTGCACAGCATGTCAGGTCAGGTATGGGAGCATGTGCCAGAACAGCGCGTCGCTGCGTCCACTTTCCGCCGGTACTCCAGGGGCCTCCGTCTCGCCATCCCCCAGGCAGATTCCAGGCCCATCCCCATCTCTTTGAGATGACTGTCAACCTGCTGCAACCACGAGGCACATGGTCGGCCCATTGGCCTCCTCCACTCACGAGACTCCCTCTCTGAGAGAATCTGGTGAGCAGGATCAGCGTCAGGAAAACGAGCCACATGTCCATACAGCCGCAACTGATGCTCACGGACCATGCAGGTAACAAATCTCATCCGAGTCAACCGCTCGTTGGACACAAAATCCGACCAGCGAGAGCCAAGGATCTCTGAAGAGACCTGGTACCAAAGGAATTAAGTCTCCGTCTCAGATCCTTGGTCAGAGTCCAAGTCTCGCATCCATAGAGCAAGACTGGAAGCACCAAGGACCTGAAGACTCAGACTTTCGTCCTCCCGCACAGGTACCGGCAGCGCCACACCCCATGATCCAGTGAATCCATGACTCCCCAGGCCCGACTCAGACGTCTATTGACCTCTGACTCACAGCCAGCAGAGACATGAATCTCGCCACGACCTCAACATCCTCACCACAAACAGGCACAGACAGGACAGCAGCATCCAAGATGTCATTGAAAGCCTGGATCTTAGTTTTGACCCTGAAACCCGTAATCCCAGCGGCTCCGACTCCTCATTCAGCACCTCGAGGGTCCCCAAGAGGATGTCTAAAGTCTCCGCAAAGATGACTGCATCATCTGCAAAATCAAGGTCCGAGATCTTGACATTTCCAAACGATGCACCGCAGCTTGATCTCTCCGACATCCTCCCGAGAATCCAGTCCATACAAGTGCTGAAAAGTGTGGGGGCCAGTACACACCCCTGACAAACTCCAGTTACAACTGGAAATAAATCAGAGATGGTACGACCACACTTCACAGCACTCTCAGTACCAGAGTGGAGTTCAGGCATCAGATCGATCAGTTTTGGTGGCACCCCACGAAGACCAAGAATCCTCCAGAGGACATCCCGATTCACTGAATCGAACGCTTTACAGAGATCAACATGGGCTGCAAGCAGCCCCTGCCGAAACTCTCGTCTGCGTTCGGTGAGGACCCGAAGAGCAAGGATACGGTCAATCGTTGACCTCTTTGGTGTAAAGCCTGACTGCTCTGGACGCTGGTGCTTAAGCAGATGGTGGCGAACCCTATCACGAATTATCCGAGCAAAGACCTTGCCCGGCACTGAGAGCAGCGTCGCCCCTCGGTAGTTGTTGCAGTCTTGGCGATCACCCTTCCCTTTCCAGAGAGGGACAACAAGGCCCCTCTTCCAATCAGTTGGGATGATGCCTGTGTTCCAGGCAGAGCACAAAACTGCATGCAACGACACGAGTGCAGCATTTCCACCAGCCTTGAGAAGTTCAGCATGGATGCCACAGATCCCTGGAGCTTTAACCTGTTTCAACCGGTTCACCGCAGCCCATGTTTCCACAAGCGAAGGTGGACCACAGTTGATTGGAGGGTCAGCAACAAGGATTGTAACACCCTTGACGTCCAACTCGACAACTGGTGGATCAGCCTGGTACAACCGCTCAAAGTAACCGGCCCAGCGGGCCTTCACTTCAGACTCCTCTGTCAAGAGCCTACCACTCTCTGCTCTAACTGCAGTGCTCTGAGGGATGGGCTTGGATGAACGTAATGCGTGAATTCCC
The DNA here is from genome assembly GCF_056783735.1 of Eptatretus burgeri. NCBI lineage: Eukaryota > Metazoa > Chordata > Myxini > Myxiniformes > Myxinidae > Eptatretus > Eptatretus burgeri. The sequence goes on from NC_140961.1 coordinate 38,871,082, forward strand.
CTGTAAGCGGGACGAGAATCACCTGTCCACAGGTGATGCTCTACCCCCCTCACAGATTCCTCGCACATAGGCCTCCTTGTCCACCCTCAGTGCACGTACAGTTTTATGCCTCAGCTCCCTGAACAGCTCAGCTCTGCCATTCAGCCTGGCCCTGCAACTCTGGTCAATGGTATCCAGTGTCCCTTGAGAGACAAAATTCTTCTTTGCCCTAAGACATCCACCGGCAACATCAAGGACGGTGGTCTTGAAGACACTCCACAGCTCTTCAGGACCCCCCAAAGCACCTAGACCCTCCAAATGTCCACTCAGCCTGTTCCCAAACTCCTCAGCTGCCCTCTCATCCTTGAGTTTGCCAACATCCAGCCTCGGCTGGGATGGTACCATTCTCCAGGATTTAAGGTGCAGCTTTGGAGTTGCTACAACAAGCCGGTGGTCAATATTGAGGAACTAAGCACTCCGGTAGACTCTGCAGTTCTGGATCATCCTCCATTGACCATCAACGAGGACATGGTAAATCTCCTTTGCCACACCACCAGCATTGGAATACCAAGTCCAGCTTTGAGCTTGTGGGCGCTGAAACCATGAACCACCCACCTGAAGTCCATGACTTCTTGTAAAATCAAGGAACTTAGTGCTATTCTGGTTCATAGTTCCTGACCCATGGGGACCAACACATGTTTCATAACCATCCCTATCAGTTCCAGTTGATGCATTGAAATCCCCCAAGACTAGAAGTGTATCTCGTCTGGGGCACTGATCAATCACAGACTCGAGCGTGGCGGAGAATGCATCCTTCACGGTGAGATCACTCGCCTCAGTCGGAGCATAGACAGAGACCAGGGAAATGACACCTAAGGAGTGACGAATCCTTAGTCTCATAATACGCTCGTTGACCGGTATTACCTCAATTATCATTGGGGTCAGCTTATTGGACACAGCTACAGCAACTCCTTGAGTATGGTAACCATCAGAGCGACCAGACCAATAGTAGGTGTAACCACCCACCATTATCTCGCCGCAATCCGGTCTCCGAAATCCGGTCTCTGTCACAGCATGATACTTGCAAAATCCAAATAAACAATATTTGCCATTCGATACAGCAATTTGGATATTTGAAGAATTTGACCTATCAAGTGTTTTACATGATAGAATGTTGTGCATACCAAATTTGATTGATACATTTTATAATTTATGCCTAATAGGTTGTTTTTGCACGTTTTGGATGCTGTCGACCTTCACCTTTGAATATTTTTGACCAGATCAGATGATTATCAAAAACAAACAATTGGTGCTAGGCACAACAAATCCCGCCCATTTAAGGCATAAAGTTATTTTGGGGATCAAATTTAAATTTGATACATCCTTAACCTGAATGTTGATTATAAGGAATAGAATAAGGAATATTTTAGTCTTAGTTTGAAGTCAATTAAACCATTTTTGACGAAGTTATGACCATAAAATGATTTTGATCTTTCAAGGCCACGTAAGGTCAAAGGTCATGGTGTCAAAATGAAAGCCAATAAACAATATAAACTTAAGATATACTTGGCCACAAGTTTACAGCTAACCGTGTCCATACTATAAATAATAATTTCACTTTCACAGTTACAATATATACAGTCCATATTATCGGTATGTACTATATGTAATATAGTATTGAGAACGGTTTGTTATTTGTGTTTGTTAATAAACATTGAAATATTCTTTCAATTTATATTCTGTATTATGTTTATTTGTTCAACAAGAATATTAAATAACAAACAAATGAAATCGTTCTGATCGTAAAACGATTTTGACTCTAGACTTTCATTACCCACATGTGGATACAATTTGACAGTGTTTGAGCCAGCCGTTTTCCCGTAAAGTTGTATTTTCGTAACCATGTTTTAGTTTTAATGGAAAATTTGTAATTTTGACCGATGACGCTGACCCCCAAAACTTCGGACCCTACCGATCTTCACAAATATGCATTTTTCACTCCAGGAATGGGTAGGATTATAAGTGACAAATATAATAAGGTTCACTATAAGCTTAGTTTGAAGTAAATCAGATCATTTTTGATGAAGTTATGAGCGAAAAACGATTTTGATCTTTTTGTGACCTTGACCTTTGATCCAATTGGACCCAAAAGTTAATGGGGTCGTCCAAGGTTCATTGCCCACCTGTGGATTAAATTTGATGGTGTTTGCAAAAGCCATTTTGCCGTAAAGTTGCTAACAGACAAACAAACCGGACTATTACAATATCCTGCCTCTCCCTCCGGGGGGTGGGATAATAAGCAGAGCAAGTTTCAATCTGATATCGTCAATTTTCAACTGATTCACGTGTGTGTGTGTGTGTGTGTGTGTGTGTGTGTGTGTGTGTGTGTGTTTTTTTTTTTTTGTGCGTGCGCTCGTGCATATATATATATATATATATATATATATATATATATATATATATATATATATATATATATATATATATATATATATATATATATATATATATATATATATATATTGTTGCGGATTTCGCGCCCGCCGGCGTGCTGACGGCCACGTAACTCGAATCGCGGCACGTCGCCCACCGGACGGACAATCCAGTCGTGACCCTCTCGGACTAACGCCGGGAACCAGTCACGGGTGGACCTTTCGGTCTCACCGCGATCGAGCCAATCAGCCCCCGCGTGGGATAGGGTTGCTCGCCGACCCGACCTACCTAAGTACCCACGCGGAGGGTAGACCGGGCGATCGCACCTCGCCGCAGGTCGACTTCGGACACGGGCCACTTAAGCGACCCGTTCCGTACTATCAGAATAACCGAGCGGTGTTATCGTCGGCCTCGACGGTTCGATTAATTATCGGGCGTATTCAGCCCACTACCAACCCTTTACGTGAAGCAAGATGAGGATTCAATGGGAGAAATGACGAAGCGAAGCGGGAGAACAGTTCAATAATAAAGCACATTTATTCGCGGCACACGGGAAGCACACATATACAATTCCACCAAAAGCACACAGAAAAAACACAATTCCATTTACACAAAAAGCAAATATAAAAGTGAAAACACAGTGCAGAGCTAATACCGACTACCGAGCACACGGCAACACTTATACAATTCTACTTCACAGACGGCGCCGACAACACATACCCAAAACCAAGGAAAAGAAATACCCTCAAGGATGAGGCGGGCCTGAGGCCGAGACCGGGTCGCGCCTACCCGTCTGGTGATGAGACGCGGAGCGGCGATGGCGCCGCAACTCCGCGGACCTCGCGGACAGTGTCTGGCAGGGGGTGGGAAAGGGGCCCCCTTGGTCGCACTATCTCAGCGCGGGGGGAAACAGGAGGGGGTTGCTGATGCTCGGGGTATAGAGGATCTTTATTATGTGCGACGAGCGTCTCCACCTCGGCCAGGTCGCGCTGTCGGCCTCCCTCGGGTGCAGCTTCCTGCACGACGCGAGCACCCCCTCGTCTGGTGTCGCCGCCTTTCCACAGCTCGTCCCCTCCGTTCCGACTCCAACGCACACGACGAGCAGCTCCACCGCCCGCGAAGTCTTGACCCTCTGCTTCCGACTCTCCTACTCTCCGCCTCTGGACTCTCCGACTCTCCACTCTCCCCTCTGGACTCTTCTGACTCTTCACTCTGGACTCTTCTTTTGACTCTTCTTTTGACTCTCTTACTGACGAACACGGTCCTTTTATCCCCCCGTAGCTTCGCCTTTGACCCCCTCCCTTTGACCTTTCACCTCGCTCCCCATTGGCCCGAGAAAAAGTGGGCGTGAAGGCTTTTTGATCCACAAATTTGCATATATCGATCGTCCTGGAGGCGGGGCCAAATCGCCCCTCGCTCACCGATTGGACGGCAAAAAGTGGGCGTGTGTCGTTTTTGATCCGTTTTTGAAGCACAAAATCCGTGATTTTGTACACGCTGTTCGACGCGCGCCCTGCACGAGTCCAACACCGGTACCCACAGCGGGGCAAGAACGGTGGCGATGCTATGGTTGCGAGGTGTGACGTGAAGGTCGTGGCGGTTGTGGTGAAGCGGCGTTGTGGTTGGTGGTTGATGTTGTGATTGTGGTGGTAATCATGGCGGTTGGTCCAAATTAAAGATAGTAAAAGAAAAACGGCTATCCTGAAGAGTCGCAGCACGCATAAATGACATGTATTCCCACTAGACAACGGGTTTGGGCCTAACTACACATGCACTTACCGAGATACCTCACCTAAGGGACCTGAATGGTGGTTTGCGAATTTGGTATCCACAACAATATATATATATATATATATATATATATATATATATATATATATATATATATATATATATATATATATATATATGTATACTTCTGTACGTGGTCTGTCGAAAAAGTAACGGGACTGACTTCACAGAAATTTTATTCCAAAAAATATATTGAAATCACAGCTTGTCCCCTTCAAAATATTTTCCCTCCAGTCTCACACACTTTTCCATGCTTCAATGCACCCCCGGATAGCTTCTTCTGGAATCCTCCGGAGCTCCGTCGTCACGGCCCTTTTGATGGCCTCCACATCAGGAAATCAGGTCCCCTTGATCACCCCCTTGAGCTTGGAGAATAGGAAAAAAAATCACAAGGGGCTAAGTCTGGCGAATGCGGGGGTTGCTCCAGAGTTGGCACATTCCTCTCTGCCAGAAACTGTCGGATGCTCAGGGCACTGTGAGCAGGGGCGTTGTCATGGTGGAGCACCCAGGCGTTGTTCTCCAAAAGATCCCTCTTCTTGTCCCGGACTGATCTCATGAGGCGCCGGAATATCTCCTTGTACACATATTGATTCACTGTTTGACCCTGTGGTAGAAACTCGAAGTGGACGATGCCCTTGATGTGAAAAAGCACGATGAGCATCACCTTGACCTTCGACGTTGACATCCTTGCTTTCTTTGGTCTTGGTGATGCCGGACTTTTCCACTGACGACTCTGCCGTTTGGTCTCGGGATCGTATTTGAATATCCACGATTCATCGCCAGTAATGACTCTTCCGAGTAGGTCTGGATCGTCCTCGAGGCGCTCGATAATGTCTTGACAGACAGTGACTTTTGCTGTTTCTGGTCCTCGGACAACATCTTGGGGACCACCTTTGCTCACACCTCGCGCATTTTGAGATTTTTCAGTGATGATGCTCCAGACAGTGTCCTTGTTGATGGAAAGTTCCTCATCAATCATCCGCACCGTGAGTCGAGGATCTGCGTGCACCATCTGCTTAACACGCTTGATGTTGTCCACCATTCTGCTCGTTGAAGGTCTTCTGGACCGTAGATCGTCTTCAACCTCCTCCCGTCCATCTTTGAACCTATTGTGCCATTCAAATGCACATGCATGTGACATCGTTTCTTCCCTGTATATTTGCTGCAGCATTGCGAAGGATTCGGAAGGTGTTTTGCAAAGCTTGGCAAGAAACTTCAGATTGGCTCTCTGCTCACGACTTGTAGCGCAACGACTTAGACGAGACAACGTGTAAAGCACAACCTGTAAAAAAATCACACAATGAGCACAGTCAACCATCACCAATTACATTGTTGAGGTCCAGTGGCGAGAATGACCGCTAGGTGGGGAAAGTTGCGTCGATTCCCTCCGGAATTGTAGGCTGTCGCTCATGGATAACTCCGTGAGGCGGCGGGTCGCTTAACTGACCGTGGACACCAATACCTCCACCGCGTAGCATAGGGTCTTTTTGTCTTGAACCAATTTACCTAATTAACCACGCTGTGTCGTCTACCGGGGAACCACGCCCTCGGCACGTCTTGCTCGAACCGGGTCACTCTACTGACTGCGGTAGAGTTCCAACTACCGACTACCAACTCTGGTTTGGGTGCAGTCGAGCGGAACTGCCAAAGCCGTGCCGGCTCGGATGAGCAGATTAACGGGAACAAAGACCCGGCTAAAACTCAGATCCGAACCATGCTGGACCAATGAAAGAAAGGACGGAAACGTACTGGGAACATTTCTACATTTGTTTTATTTACAGCAAGAAGGACACAGCAAGCTTATCGCGGATATACAGGAGATTTTCAATGATCGAAAACACTTATGCAGTTGCACTTAGCAGACGGCGCCACACACACAGACGAAAATAAAACCCAGGTGAATTCCAAGGAACCTCGCAGCCAGGGAGAGAGACGAGCTGGGGTCGCGGCTTGGCTGGGTACCTGCACATTGGAGAGAGGGGGTGCTCCATGGTGTGGCACCTTCCAATGCTCGTGCAGCTCGGCCCGCAGTCACACGCGTGAAGCTCGTGTCCGCGGAGGAAGCAGAGCGGAGTCCCAGGGCAGGGATCAGGGTCGCGGACAGGACCCAGCGAGAGACCCGGTCGAGGTCGGGTGTCCTTGGTTGTTATCGGAATCGATCAGACGGATCGCTCCACCAACGAAGAACGGCCATGCACCACCACCCACAGACTCGTGAAAAAGCTCTCAGTCTGTAAATCCTCCTCGTACACCGAACTCAAGACTCCAGCAAAACTCCAACGAACGCCCCAGCGAATGCAGAACTGAACTGTGCCTTTTGACTGAACTCCAACGAACGCGCGTCTCAGAGGGTCCCTTCGTAGTCCATCGACTCCCTCAGCGGGGCCTTGGTCAAAACGGATGTCACTGTCCGCCCTGATTGGACGGAGCTCCCATGGGTCTGCCCTTTCTGGGCGGGGCCTCGGCCAGGCACCGGCGAGGCCCACCCACTTCACGCGTGTTTGGGGAAGGTGAATGATGGTGCAGCCACACTGCGTACGTTTGGGGAAGCCGAGAAGGAACTGGAACAGCAAACGTGGAGATTTTGCTTCGGAAAAACGAGTCTCTGTAGACAGCGGGTGGACAGTGGTACGCTGTGGCCAGCGAACCGAGGGCTGCAAGCGCTAGGAAGGTACCGTGGTTCCATAAGAGGGGAAATAAAATGATTTCTTACCCTAACTAAAAAAACATCGCAACACACCCCTTCGATTTCCCACTAAACACAAGGAGGGATTCTGTCTACGCATATACTGAACAGCATAACTAACTTCGGGGCACCTGTATGTTTGAATGCATACGGTTCCTAGAACCGTAACAATATATATTGCGAGAAAGTTAGACCTTCTGTCTGAAGGTCTTTTGAAATAACACTTGAGCTACTAGTCATAATCAACTCAGTACTAAGTTAAGAAGGCCAAAATATAACAAATTAATGATATTTCTCCTTTGGGGGAAAGTCGATGTGGCAAGGGAGAAAACGGTGTCCATGACAACAATTTTACCCCTTATATTCAAATGGGATTTTTTTGTGATTATTTTTGCCAAACCTCAGGAATTTTTCAAGGTATCAGATTGAAACTTGCATCTTTCTTGATTGTTTGTTTGTTCGTGTGTCTGTGACCAGGATCTTTCAAAAAGTTGTGGACTGATTCGGACGAAACTCGGTGGACATGTTGGGTGTGTGACGAGGACGAATCAATTCGATTTTGGTGAAGATCCGAATCCGGATCTGGATACGAGAATTTTTTTTATTTTCTATTCGATTCTTCACCACTTCACCTGGAGGCCAGTGCTCAGCAGAATGTGCGCGACCCCTCCTGCGGCCTAACACCAGCAAATGATGCTGCCAGGGAAGAATTCACTGATACCCTGAGGCTTCTGGCACAGGCAGGAGCACAGCTCGCCAACACGGATAACCTGGGTCGCACACCTGCCGACCTGGTGAACGCTGCTGATCAATGGGAAGCTCTGCAAGTCATTGCCGAGTTTGAATCGGGAGGCCATTGATGCCAAGGATGGAGTTCATCCTGGAGCTGAATCAACAAAAGTAACTGCTGATGCCATGGCAAACGAACTCCCATCTACACCTGCATACTTTTCACTTCGTATTGTCCCACCTTCCTCTTCTTCTTCTTGCTGTGTTTCATTCAGTTAATGTGCAGCTTGCTCACCCCTATGTGTCCTTTTCCCACTACCCTTGATCTCACTCTCACTTATACTCTATTGGTGGTGTTTCTCCCTTTCCATTTTGTTCCCTTCTATTCTGCTCTAGTTCTTCCACGAGCCTCGATCATGTACACCAAACATGGTGGTCATGTCGGGGGTGTGACGAGAAAGAATTGATTGAATTTTGGTGAAGATCCGGATCTGATAATTTTTTCAGTGATTCTTCACCATTGAGATATGGGACCAAAAACGATGTACAGAATTGTATTTCAAAAAGTTATGGACGAGTTATGACAAAACTAGGTGGACGATTTGGTTAGGTGATGACAAGCCAATTTGATTATGGTTCAGGTCTGGATCCAGATCCGGCCTTTCAGTGGGATAGAAAACGCAAACCGTTCAGTCTGGCGGGGGTATGCGCTCTACCGAGCGCTGTTCTAGTTATTCATGTCATCCTTGTAACAACCATATTGCATGCTCTGCCCCAACACAAATGTTGATAATGGGAATTCGATACAATGTGTACGTTCGGCCAATGTGTTTTCTTCTCTAACCCCTTCTTCGATATGGTCTCAAGGAAATGCATACTCTGTTCCCACCATGGGCATTGCAAGTAGCAATCTTTCAAGGTGGTGTTTGACCATTGTGAGTTACTTCGACATTTTTGTGTGAGTGCCATTGCTCGTCTGTATTGCTTTCTCTCTGCAGGCATGGAGAATGCCCGTCATTGGAGCAAACTGACGCTTTCATTTACTTTTGTTCAAACTACATCAAAAAGAATCCTCTGAAGATCATTGGTAAGAATGATGGGAAAAGGAGGGTCTGTTTTCAGCAGGTTTGGAACAACCTTTTTGCTTGAACCATTTAATGGTGTTTACCAATATACCTGCATGTTGTGCATTTTAAACATTATCTGTAGTTATTTTTTTGTTGTTGTTTGTAATTGGATCCTGACACTGTTTCCATTCAATCACAAAAATGATGGTTATAATTTTTTAAGGTTGTGGAGGTATGCACGATTGATTTGCATTTGTTTACTGGAATTCCTGTGTATCTTGTGTAACTATTTTTTGTTAGGCGTGCACTGCACTCATGGATTCAACCGCACAGGCTTTCTCATAAGTTCCTACCTGGTAGTCAAGGAAGATTGGAGGTGAGTTTTCAATCAATTTGAATTGCGTTTTAGAAATAAAGAGGTAAATTTGAGAGGGAGATGTGGATTACGCTATTGTGATAGTCTGTGTTCTTTTTTAGGATGCTAGTATACTGTTGGCCAGAGACCCATCGTCCCGTCTTTTCGACAGGCAATTCTGCTTTAAGGTGGCCCAAAATGATTGCTGAACTTAAACTTTACCCTCCCTCCACCTCCCTCGTATCCCCCTTCAAGTGAAAATATTATTTTCATTGTTGAGTATGTTCCAATAGAAGAATTGGGTTGACAGTTGCAGACATCGATGGGCTTCTGCTAAGCGGAGAGAGGGGTAATGGGGTGTGTGTGAAGGAAGCAGAGGGGGATAATGGGGGGGAAGCAGAGAGGGAGGGGAATGGTGGGGGGGAGGGGGAAGCAGAGAGAAGGAAGGTGGGGTGGATGTGAATGGCTGAGCTGCTGACCAAATTAAAGGACCATGATTTCAATATCTGGCTAACATCCTGGATGTTAGACAATGTCGCTGTGGCCACACTGTTGTAGTTTGCTCAGAATGTTTGTTGCATGCAGCACACTCGGGCTGTTCATTTAAGGTCGAGTTGTTACCTACATTGCAGTGTGGACGCTGCGATACAGGAATTTGCAAAAGCGAGACCACCGGGAATCTACAAAGGTGACTACCTGCAGGAGCTCTTTTCTCGCTTTAGTGAGGTTGAGGAAACACCAGATCCTCCACCTTTGCCTGACTGGTGCATGGAGTCAGATGATGGTGGGCGTGATGGAGGAGAAATTCAGGATGTTGATCACCAACGGTCAAGATCAATCTCCAATAGTACACAAAGTTCAAGACAAGAATTTGTTAAAAAGGTGGGTGAACGGAGGATGTGTGTCAGTCTTTGGAGGGCAGAAAGGCACTTCCTTGTTCACTCAAATGACTGCATTAATTTGTTGATAAAATTTTGCATCTTGAAACATGAGATGCTTTTAGCATTGCATTAAGAATGGAGTAGAATAGCATTGGGATGGGGGTTGGGGGAAGAGGCGATTGAGAGCGAAAAACAAAGGATGGAAGGGGAATACTGTGGAAGTGGAAATTTTGGTGCTTTTAATTTTCTTGCGCTTGAGCAACATGAAAACGTGTCTGCGCATTTTTTTTTTTAATTTTTTGAAGCGGGCACAGGACTTATGACTATGAACGATGATAACCATGCGAACCCCGAGCAAACATTTACATAGGGACAAAATAACTTGCAGTATCACCAGAACTAAAGAGAAACGGGCATCAATACATACTTTATTGTAAACTAAGGCTTACGAACCTGTGTAAATCATACGGACTCAATGAGGCACTGCAATGACAATGTAGCACTGTACAGACCAATGATATGCGAATTGCAAAATACGACTGTAAAGCACATCAGATCAATAGTTCTTTGAATGCAGTGATTGGTAAATTCATAGTCTCCTGGAGCATTGGATATTTTTATTCGTTCCAATCTCCGGCCTCGGCATCACTGTCTCCACAAGCTACGACAGGACTTTTGCCATGCCAGCTTTCAATATTTCCTCGTTAGCAGCACACACACAGGTGGTGCATCAAGCCCTGCTTTAACCAAGCTTGCAGGTTTCAGGAAACATTGATGTTCTGCATTTGAAATGAGTTTCAAGTGACGAAGTATATTTTACCTTGAATTGTGGACGCTGAAGGACAGTACTGTAGTTGCGAACCACGGAGAACTACGCTATCTATGCTGGCAAAGCGCATCGCTTGCTTCTCACTACGGCGAGACGAGTAACTATGTGTGCAGCATGTGCATTCTTTGTCAAGGAGGCAAATATATTCACACGCGTTGTTAAATTCACCCTTCTCTGTTGTAGCACGAAATGCATGAAAATTGATTATAACATGAAAAATTCCCACTTTTACAGTATTGGAAAGTATGAATGAGTGGTAGACGAGACAGAGGAGATTCAGTCAAAAATTCAGTCATTTAAAACACGTACATAGGACTACGTGTCCTGAAGCTCACATAGATCAACATGTGATTGATCACATAGAGCTAAAAACATGTGATTTGTATTTCAATCGAATCTTAATCACGGAAAATATTACGAAGGCGAAGTTACCAATGTATTCCGGTTCTCCTCTCACGGGCCTTCGACAGCATGCTTGTGGACAAGGGCACTCTGAATTTTGCTCGCATTAAAATAAATGGGTTTGGCTTCATTAATGAGCTAATAATTTTTGTCAAGTTTCCTGCCAAGTTCTTAATTATTGGCTCTTTTCCTTTGACAGGGATCGGTTTTCCTGGAAGGACTGTCAGTCCCTGGTGTGAAGCAACTCACAAGCCAACCACGTCTGCGCCAAGTGCAAAGGAAATGCCAAGTGTTCTGCAAGTTTCGAGGGTGAGGGATGAGGGGAGTGGCGGTGGGTGGGATCTGTTTTCAAAAAGTTTTGCAAATTGGAAAATCCATAATAGTCTTGTGAGGAATAAAATCCATGAAAAATAGCTTTCTGAGGAGCAGAATTAATAAACAATAGTCTTGAGTGGCAAATTCAACAAACAATGTCCACGTAAGGAAGAAAATCGATTAACAATGTCCTTGTGTGGAGAAAAATCCATAATAGCCTTGTGAGGAGCAAAATCCGTAAACAATACCCTTATAAGGGGCAGAATTAACAAACAATAGCCTTGTCAGGGGCAAAATCCACAAGCAGTAGCCTTGTGATTGGGGAAAATCCACAAACAATGGCCTTTTACGGGGAATATCCATAAACAATGGCCATGAGGTGCAAAATCCACAAACGGTCGCCTTGTGGTGGGCAATGTCCATAAACAATAGCCTTGTGATGAGCAATGCCCATAAAGAATAGCCTTGTGATGAGCAATGCCCATAAAGAATGGCCTTGTGATGAGCAATGCCCATAAACAATAGCCTTGTGATAAACAATATCAATAAACAATAGCCTTGTGATGAGCAATGCCCATAAACAATAGCCTTGTGATGAGCAATGCCCATAAAGAATAGCCTTGTGATGAGCAATGCCCATAAAGAATAGCCTTGTGATGAGCAATGCCCATAAACAATAGCCTTGTGATAAACAATATCAATAAACAATAGCCTTGTGATGAGCAATGCCCATAAACAATAGCCTTGTGATGAGCAATATCAATAAACAATAGCCTTGTGATGAGCAATGCCCATAAACAATAGCCTTGTGATGAGCAATGCCCATAAACAATAGCCTTGTGATGAGCAATATCAATAAACAATAGCCTTGTGATGAGCAATGCCCATAAACAATAGCCTTGTGATGAGCAATATCAATAAACAATAGCCTTGTGATGAGCAATGCCCATAAACAATAGCCTTGTGATGAGCAATGCCCATAAACAATAGCCTTGTGATGAGCAATATCAATAAACAATAGCCTTGTGATGAGCAATGCCCATAAAGAATAGCCTTGTGATGAGCAATGTCCATAAAGAATAGCCTTGTGATGAGCAATGCCCATAAAGAATAGCCTTGTGATGAGCAATGCCCATAAACAATAGCCTTGTGATAAACAATATCAATAAACAATAGCCTTGTGATGAGCAATGCCCATAAACAATAGCCTTGTGATGAGCAATATCAATAAACAATAGCCTTGTGATGAGCAATGCCCATAAACAATAGCCTTGTGATGAGCAATGCCCATAAACAATAGCCTTGTGATGAGCAATGCCCATAAACAATAGCCTTGTGATGAGCAATATCAATAAACAATAGCCTTGTGATGAGCAATGCCCATAAAGAATAGCCTTGTGATGAGCAATGTCCATAAACAACAGCCTTGTGATGAGCAATGTCCATAAACAATAGCCTTGTGATGAGCAATGTCCATAAACAACAGCCTTGTGATGAGCAATGTCCATAAACAATAGCCTTGTGATGAGCAATATCAATAAACAATAGCCTTGTGATGAGCAATGCCCATAAAGAATAGCCTTGTGATGAGCAATATCAATAAACAATAGCCTTGTGATGAGCAATGCCCATAAAGAATAGCCTTGTGATGAGCAATGCCCATAAAGAATAGCCTTGTGATGAGCAATATCAATAAACAATAGCCTTGTGATGAGCAATGCCCATAAACAATAGCCTTGTGATGAGCATTGTCCATAAACAATAGCCTTGTGATGAGCAATGTCCATAAGCAACAGCCTTGTGAGGACAGAATCCTTACAAAATGAATTGATCAAATATGATATGATCAACTGTTGTAATTGATTGCACCCTTTCTGCACATCATTTACATCTGATCATGTACCCTGTCTTCCCTCTTGTGGATGGTGTACATTGCATTGTCCTCCCACATCATGTGCTTAGGTCGGGATTCCCTGGTGCCCAACTGGTGTCTATGGACCAAAGTAACATGACGTTACTGCGAGAGAAGCAGTACATGGTTAGTTGGAAAGCCGATGGGATGAGGTAAGCTGATTCACATTCTCATAAGGAATTGTTGAGATTTTGATGGTGTCATCCATAGAATGCATTTTTGCTAGTAGGGTGTGAGGGTGGTAAGGGGGGTGTGGGGGGGGGGAGGCAGTTGATTGTGTGATTGCTTTGATTTCCTGGTCCTTTTGCAGGTATTTGATGCTTGTTGATGGTCGAGCTGAGGTCTACATGATCAGCAGAGATAATGCCGTGTTTCATGTCACTGGGCTGGATTTCCCTGGCCGAAAAGAACTGGAAAGCCACCTATCGGACACTCTGCTTGATGGGGTCTGTATCCCTGGGGTTTGGGTTGAAACCTGGGGGCATCCTGCACAGCATCGCACTGACACTTTTGATGATTGACTCGTGTGTTTATTGGTTTCAATCCCCTGCCGTAATGGTTCTTGGCTTGTATGCTCTGTACTGTGGATTTATGTCTCTACGTTCCTCACTGTCTACCCCTGATGTTTGTAGTCCTATCAGCCCTCTGTCATTTGTAGTTTCATGAGCGTTTATTCTTTGTATTTAAAAACAAACAAAGCCAAAAAGTTCTTCCTTGAGCCGTACATCCCATTAACCGCCATCCAACTGTTTTTCGATATTCATCTTGGTTAAACGACATGGTTTTATTATTCCTTGGTGCACTTTTTGAAAGTTGCTTTGCTGATTGTTTTAATAATTTAATAATGCGACGAAATGAAAACTTCCTTTTTCAGGAGATGATTATTGACAAGGTGAATGAGCAGAGCGTGCCGAGGTTTCTGATTTATGACATCATCAAGTTTGCTGTGAGTATAACATTGCAATACCCCATCCAACATTTGGTCAGCCTGTTTGACATTCCCGTTGAGGATGCAGCTGATGATTCCGGGATTCCATGTTCGCATCCCTTTTGATACACTACATGGCCAAAAGTATGTGGACACTCCTAATTAGTGGATTTGGCTATTTCAACCACAGCCATGCAAGCTCCATAGACAAACGTTGGCAGTAGAATGGGCCGTACTGAAGAGCTCAGTGACTTTCAACGTGGCACCGTCATAGGATGCCACCTTTCCAACAAGTCAGTTCATCAAATTTCTGCCCTGCTAGCGCTGCCCCGGTCAACTGTAAGTGCTGTTATTGTGATAGTGTAGTGGCCGGGGATGAAAAATGGCTCTAATTTAGGAGATACCCCTACCGGAGGTATAACAAGCTGAAACTGGTCTCATTTGAACCGTATGGATATCAAGTTTTTGAAAACTGAGGTTGTAGTTGTTGAAATTCTGCACAACATGGTGAATGAACCCCTTGAGTGCGGGAACAGAAGAGAAAATGGCCATTTTCAATAATTATTTATTTACTTCAATAAGCATAAAATACATGTAGAATGGTTGAATATTTCAGGGTATTTCTATGTATTGGACACGTTTTAAGATATTTCACGGGGTTTTAGGCTCCTGATGGGGTTAAGGACCCACCAAATACCCCCAATTTTGGCAGTTTTTGTGTAATTTTAGCAAAAACTTGTACACTTTCTCTTATTAAATGCCCAATATATGTTTTAAAAGTGCCAAATTTGATTATTTTCATCAGGCAGGGTGTCTCATTAAAGAATATGTCAGTTAAACTATGATAGAATGTTCACAACCAGGTAAATTAACCCTTTCACTGACGTGCGCGGTTCGAGTGAAAATTCTCATTTTTCTAAAATCAGCATCTTTTATGCAAAAATGAACTGTTATCATGGAAAACGATGGAAAATATCAGGGTTATTATTAGAAACTTATATTATGCAAGGTATTTCATGGACTTTTATGCTGCCAAGGGGTAAAAGACCTCCAGAATACCTCCAAATCGGCATTCTTTTTCTAATTTTATGCCACAATTGCCCCTTTTTTCGCATGATATTGTCATTACATGTTATAACAGTCCCAAGTCTGATTTGGTGAACCAGTCAGATTGTCTCATGAATGAAA
>NC_140961.1:38889076-38901576 GCF_056783735.1 Eptatretus burgeri
TGGAGAGGTGGCGATGGCAGACGAGGGGGTGCTCGCGTCGTGCAGGGAGCTGCACCCCAGGGAGGCCGACAGCGCGACCTGGCCGAGGTGGAGACGCTCGTCGCGGGACTCGAGGCAGAGTAGGAATCCTCTATACCCCGAGCATCAGCAACCCCCTCCTGTTTCCCCCCCGCGCTGAGATAGTGCGACCAAGGGGGCCCCTTTCCCACCCCCTACCAGACACTGCCCGCGAGGCCCGCGGAGTTGAGGCACCATCGCCGCTCCGCGTCTCATCACCAGACGGGTAGGCCCGACCCGGTCTCGGCCTCAGGCCCGCCTCATCCTTGAGGGTCTTCTTTTCCTTGGTTTTGGGTATGTGTTGTCGGCGCCGTCTGTGAAGTAAAATTGTATAAGTGTTGCCGTGTGCTCGTGTAATCGGTATTAGATCTGCATTGTCGCATTTGCTTTTTGTGTAAATTGCATTGTGTTTTTCTTTTCTGTGTGCTTTTGGTGGAATTGAATATGTGTGCTTTCCGTTCATCGCGAATAAATGTGCTTTATTATTGAACTGTTCTCCCGCTTCGCTTCGTCTTTTCCTCTATTGAATCCTCATCTTGCTTCACGTAAAGGGTTGGTAGTGGGCTGAATACGCCCGATAATTAATCGAACCGTCGAGGTCGACGAATAACACCGCTCGGTTATCCCGATAGTACGGAACGGGTCGCTTAAGTGGCCCGTGTCCGAAGTCGACCTGCGGCGAGGTGCGATCGCCCGGTCTACCCTCCGTGTGGGTACTTAGGTAGGTCGAATTTGGCGAGCAACCCTATCCCACGCGGGGGCTGATTGGCTCGATCGCGGTGAGACCGAAAGGTCCACCCGTGACTGGTTCCCGGCGTTAGTCCGAGAGGGTCACGACTGGATTGTCCGTCCGGTGGGCAACGTGCCGCGATTCGAGTTACGTGGCCGTCCGCACGCCGGCGGGCGCGAATACCGTAACACTGGTGTCAGGTCGTGCGATACAAATTCATCGCCCTCCTCGCGGCACTGGTATCGGAGAACAGGAAAACGGGCTCTCCTGTCTCCGGCTAAATTCACGGGAATCGGTCCAGGGGTGAGAGAAGCGACCCCCGATTCCCTCCAAATTACGAGCGATTCAAATTAACCCTTCACGAGAAGCAAGATGGCGTCTCAAGGCGAGCGGGAGCCGGGGGTATTAGAAATGTATATGTGTAGTAATGTAGAGTCCATGGCCCAGGATGGAATGCCCGTGCAGGAACACGGACTCGCCCAACTGAACCCAGAGCCCGAAATGGGTGCGGCAGCGGCCGCGGTGTGTGACACCTCCCCCCCCCTCTCCACCAAAACCCTTCCCCAACCCCTGCCGAAACGGCTCACCCAAGCGTACCCGACATGGCCCAGCTAATCGCCATGCTGGCGGCAATGACAGCAAGGATGGATGCAAATACAAACGAAATGAAAGGCATGAACGAAAAAATGGATGCGAATACACAACAAATGAACGAAAAGATGGATGCGAATACACAAAAGATGGATGCGAATACACAACAAATGAACGAAAAGATGGATGCAAACGCAAATGAATTTATAAACGAAATGAAAAGCATGGGCAAGCAAATGAAAAAAGAAATGAAAGAACTACGGGGTGAGACGCAGAACATGGGCCGATGCCTGCAGGCGGGCATGAAGGCCGTGACCAGGGAGCTGGGAATGGTGACTCCACGTGTGGAAGCAAACGAGCTGGAAGGGGGTGCAACGGCTGACAGGCCCGCGGTGGAGGCGGGTAAAAAAATAATTCGGGGGGCGTGTTGGGCGAGGGTCGTGACAGAGGAATCGACGGTGACCAAAAGGGAAAAATTAAATGGGGAGACCAAAACGTGTGAGACGAGACACGAGGTGACGACAACGGAAATAATAGTGGAGACAAGGGAGGTAAAGGGTGAAGAGTTGGCAGTGACGGTAGCCGGGAAGGGAACGACAGAGGAGAGACTGCACGGTGAGGACGGGGTAAGTGACGCACACACACACACGGAGGTAGTGGAGGATAATGGGGGTGAGCTCGCGGAGCGTGTTGGGACCCAGTGCGAGCACCTGGATGGCCTCCTCCAGGAACGAGGGGAGGGAGTATGCCCCCTTGAGGCGAGTCACGACCAGGTGAGTTCGGTCGTGCTTTGCGAGGTTGAGGGGACGGGTGCTGTGGACGGGTGCACGGAGAGCTTGGGGGGGTATAGAGGCCCCGGAGACCCTTGTGGGGACACAAATCCCCAGTGTGGTTGTCCCTGTGTGTGTGGTGCAAGGTGTGAGTGCGTCCCCGTGTGTGGAAGCGACCCCGTGTGTGAGTGGTGTGGTGGCGATGGTGCCGGAGTACGTGCTTCCCAGCACGCCGTGTGTGGATGAGGCACCGTGTGCGAGTGAGGCACGGAGTATGGATGAGACACCGCGGTTGAGTGCCCCCGCGTGTGTGGATGAGGCACCGCGGTTGAGTGCCCCCGCGTGTATGAGTGAGGCACGGTGTGTGGATGAGGCACCGCGGTTGAGTGCCCCCGCGTGTGTGAGTGAGGCACGAGTGAATGGAGCACCACGTGTGAGTGGTATGGGTTATGCAAGGGAGACCGTGTGTGTGAGAGAGCGGTATGTGAGGGAGATGTCGGTTGGCATGCGGGAGCACGCAGCCGCGTCTCCTGGGGTGAGTTTAATGGTGTGGACTGTGTGCGTCGTAACACGCAGGTGTGCGTGGGTTGAATGGCGACGACGGCGACATGGGAGGAACGAAAGCCGAGTAGCGGCTGTAGTTGTTTCAGCGACCGTGCCGGGTTCACCCAGCAGTGAGCACGAGGTCCGTGCTGTGCAACGCACGAGGCCCCCACGTGCTCGCTTGCGAGAGTGAAACCCCGGTCCGGAAACGCACACTGTGGATTTCCCGATCCCGCGGACGGACAAAGTTTAGGCAGGTAAATGGATTTGGACCGGACGGGTTCTCCACGCGATCGTGTGTGTTAAGCTCCAATGGGCAAAGCACATGTGTTCGCGTGGGGAACCCCTCGAGACGTGGGGCTTGTGTTTTTTTTTTTATGCGCACGGTGACGCCATGGCTGCACGTGGGGTTGGAATCCGGCAGGAGGGGTATCTCTGCCGGATGGTACCGTCCAAGGAGGGACGAGGAACACGTGCAGCTGCATGACGTCACGGGCAGGTGCAAAGTGCGCGAGCTCTGAGTTTCCGCGCAGGTGCTGCCCATGAAAAAAAAAAAAAAACAGCAAGCCTCACTTTCGGGTGCACAGGATTCCTGGGCAAGGAGGGAAGACCCCCTTACCCCTGGGCACAGGATGGAAACTAGTTAGGGGGAAGGGTTAGCTTAGCTAGACCGACTTCATGGGGCAGGGGTAAGTCCTCATGGAGTCCGTGGAATGGATTAGTTAGAGGGATTGTAGCCAGATTTAGGTTGGGAAATAAAAGTAATTTTTGAGTTAGAAGACAGTGACAGACTGGTGGATGTGTAGAGGGGATGTAGTTTAGCGACGTAGTGTTAAAAGGAACGTGCTATAGTTTAAGGGACGACGTGGGAGCACGAGTTAGTTAGGGGAGGTAGTTAGAAGAATGGCAGAGTTCAGCGGTGAGTGTGTTGAAGAGTTGGTGAGTTGTGAGGCATGTGCTTGGTGAGTGAGTGAGGCCAGCGGGTCTGTGTGTGTGGAGTGAATGGGGAATGCATGGTGCGATGAGTGATTGGGGGGAGGAGTGACTCCCGCCCAAGGGACCCCGGGGTCAGTGTAGAGTGAGTTAGCTGGGTTAGTCAAATTGAAATATGGAGGTCGTTTTGTTGTTGGTGGGAAAGTAGGCTCGAGACCCATTTGGATGGGTGCAGGAGCCCTGTTGACGGGCTTGGGAGCGTGGCTGCGAAAGGTGAGTATCGCTGAGTGGGTATCCCGGGCACCAGGCTAGTCGGCCGTGGTAGGCCATGGGCCCATGGGGGGCCGGGATAGCGTAGTGGGCACGGGTGCGCCTGCTGGGTGCGGGGGCCCAGGGCGCCATTAGCCGCGTGGGCAGTGTTGTGGGCAAGGGTGACCCTCGGAAAGGGGCCTGGGAAGCCAGCCTGCCACGTGTGCGTTTCAGGGGAGGTGCCATGGGGGGCACTCCCCGGTGTTCGGGAGCTGGTAGGCTCGGAGGCAGTGTAGTGCCCGGGGGTGCCATAGCGGGAGATTCGGCAGAGGGTCGTGCCTGCCAAAGGGAGCCATGTGTCCTAGCCAGGAGACCGTGTGAGGGCACGGAGAGAAAATTGGGGGGGGGCGAGGCCCGAAATTGTGAGGACACCAACACAGGCGACGGGAATCTGGGTTGTTAGAACCAATAGTTTAAGCGAGAGGCGCTTGTTGAAAGCCCCGGGGTAGTTTAGCAGTTAAATGGTTAGGGTAGATTAGGAGATGTACCCCTCCGCACCATCCATCCCCTCGCTGTCGTTGTGGGCCGCTGGACCCACTTTGTGTTATAGATCGCTGAACTCTGGGGAGGCCATTCTGAGGCTTGAGTTGGGCCTCGGCACAGGACGCTAGCTCTCCCTTATTCCCCTCCGGGAAGGGAACGTAGGGGTTGGGAGTAGGCTAGGTGACAGGATAGGTTTGCCGAACAAAGACGATAAAGGGGGTTAGGGGACGATTTATAGTGGGGAAGTAAAAGAAAAAAAAAAATAATAAAAAAATAAGTGGGGGCTAAATTGGTTTTTCACAAATTGAGGGAGTGGGTATGTACAGTGACAGGCAAAGGCGATAGGTGGGAGGGAGACAAGTAGGTAGGTCCGAGCCCGCCTTCCAAGTGGCCAGCACCACCGCACTCCCTCCACCAACCTCCACTGAACGGCAAAGGCTGGCCAACTTCATCGGCTGGCCGTGTTTTGCTTCAAGGCAGAGGCCGGCCAACTTCATCGGCAGCTGTTGTTTTGCTGCAAGGCCTGTGCCATCGGCTGGCCGTGTTGTGCTGCAAGGCCTGTGCCGGCCCACTTCATCTGCCGGCTGGCTGTTTTTCTGCAAGGCCTGTGCCGGCCAGTTCATCTGCCGGTTGTATTTGCCTGCAGCGGCCTTCTTCTGCGGGCTGTGTTTGCCTGCTGCCTTTGCCATGCCATGCCCACTGCCCACGTTCACCAGCCCCATTCAATTTTGCTCTGCCCCCCCCCCCCTGTTCATTGCCATGTGCGCCAGGATCAGAAAGCAACAGTTGGCAAGCTGCAAGAACTGCCCTGTTGGCAGCTACAACACGGGCCTGCAGTGGCGGCCCGTGCACCGTGTTTGTGTTCATGCATCCATTCGTTGTGCTCATTGCGTGTGCCACTTGAGCTGGCACGGAGACTGCGTTGTGCAGCCCATGCACCGTTGTGGTTCACTGCGTTCAGTTCAAAAGGGAAGGCCTTGGACTGCGTGTGAGCAGCCAGCCACGTTCCCTGTCACCTGCATTGTTTGAGCCAGAGACTGCATGTGGGCAGCCTGGCTCCCTGCTAACTGCTTTTCTTTTGCAGAGTTCATTGATCCTGGGCCATGGTTTAGTGTAAAATTTGTAAGTTAAGGTTAAGATGTACTGTAAATATGAGTGCGCCCCCGGCATGTCTGTCTAGCGCCGGCAATTTTATTTAAGTCGTCCGTGTGAGTGAGTTTGTTTAGGTAGTTACGCAGCCCTCAGGTTATTTATTTTGGGGACACGAATACCATGAATGTTGCACTCAGGGATCCGTAGGTAAAATGTACTAGGGGAAAACTACACATGATGGCACACGAAAATTTGACGACTCGGGACGAGTCTGTAAAAAGGGGAGGGGGTAGTGTTGTGGTTACCAAATTCGCAAACCACCATTCAGGTCCCTTAGGTGAGGTATCTCGGTAAGTACATGTGTAGTTAGGCCCAAACCCGTTGTCTAGTGGGAATACATGTCATTTATGCGTGCTGCGACTCTTCAGGATAGCCGTTTTTCTTTTACTATCTTTATTTTGGACCAACCGCCATTGTTACCACCACCAGTCACAACATCAACTACCAACCACAACGCCGCTTCACCACAACCGCCACGACCTTCACGTCACACCTCGCAACCGTCGCATCGCCACCGTTCTTGCGCCGCTTGTGGGTACCGGTGTTGGACTCGTACAGGGCGCGCGCCGAACAGCGTGTACAAAACCACGGATTTTCCACTTCAAAAACGGATCAAAAACGACACACGCCCACTTTTGTTCCGTCCAATCGGTGAGCAAGGGGCGATTTGGCCCCGCCCCCAGGGCGTTGGAGGGCGATCGATATATGCAAATTTATGGATCAAAAAGCATTCACGCCCACTTTTTCTCGGGCCAATGGGGAGCGAGGTGAAAGGTCGAAGGGAGGGGGTCAAAGCTGAGAGAGCGAAGCCACGGGGCTTATAAAAGCGACCGCGTTCGTCAGTCAAAAGGAACAGAGAGTTAAGACTTCGCGGGCGGTGGAGTTGGCAAGAAGGAGCTGGTCGTCGTCGTGTGCGTTGGAGTCGGAGCGGAGGGGACGGAGCTGTGGAGAGGCGGCGAGGGCAGACGAGGGGGTGCTCGCGTCGTGCAGGGAGCTGCACCCCAGGGAGGCCGACAGCGCGACCTGGCCGAGGTGGAGACGCTCGTCGCGGGACTCGAGGCAGAGTAGGAATCCTCTATACCCCGAGCATCAGCAACCCCCTCCTGTTTCCCCCCCGCGCTGAGATAGTGCGACCAAGGGGGCCCCTTTCCCACCCCCTACCAGACACTGCCCGCGAGGCCCGCGGAGTTGAGGCACCATCGCCGCTCCGCGTCTCATCACCAGACGGGTAGGCCCGACCCGGTCTCGGCCTCAGGCCCGCCTCATCCTTGAGGGTCTTCTTTTCCTTGGTTTTGGGTATGTGTTGTCGGCGCCGTCTGTGAAGTAAAATTGTATAAGTGTTGCCGTGTGCTCGTGTAATCGGTATTAGATCTGCATTGTCGCATTTGCTTTTTGTGTAAATTGCATTGTGTTTTTCTTTTCTGTGTGCTTTTGGTGGAATTGAATATGTGTGCTTTCCGTTCATCGCGAATAAATGTGCTTTATTATTGAACTGTTCTCCCGCTTCGCTTCGTCTTTTCCTCTATTGAATCCTCATCTTGCTTCACGTAAAGGGTTGGTAGTGGGCTGAATACGCCCGATAATTAATCGAACCGTCGAGGTCGACGAATAACACCTCTCGGTTATCCCGATAGTACGGAACGGGTCGCTTAAGTGGCCCGTGTCCAAAGTCGACCTGCGGCGAGGTGCGATCGCCCGGTCTACCCTCCGTGTGGGTACTTAGGTAGGTCGAATTTGGCGAGCAACCCTATCCCACGCGGGGGCTGATTGGCTCGATCGCGGTGAGACCGAAAGGTCCACCCGTGACTGATTCCCGGCGTTAGTCCGAGAGGGTCACGACTGGATTGTCCGTCCGGTGGGCGACGTGCCGCGATTCGAGTTACGTGGCCGTCCGCACGCCGGCGGGCGCGAATACCGTAACAATATTATTGTGGTTTCCCGCCCGTCGGCGTGCGGGCGACCGCTTTTAGCCAATGGCAGCCGCTCTCGCCCACCGCACGGGCAAACCTAGTCGCAGCTTTCGGAACAATGCTGAAATACAGCTACGGGTGTCTTTTAAGCACACCACAGCCTTGTCAATACTCTACCCGCGCTACAGGGTCCGATCGCCGAATGGTCGATTTACCTAATTAATCGCGCGGGCAGACAACCGAGAGATTGTACCTCGACGGAACTCGTACGGAAACGAGCCACTTAAGCAGCTCGCTCCGTTTGCGATTGCCGAGCGGATTATCGCCAAGCCCGTCGGACCCGATTCTCTTATCGGTTTATGAAGAACCAACTATATTCCGAACTGAATAATGGCAGTTCAATCAAGGGAAAGGACGCAACGAACGGGTCAACATTCACTCAAGGACATTTATTATTATAGCACGTATGCAGGCATGCACGTATACAATTTGGCGAGGCAAGCATGCAATTATTCAAGGCAAACAAAAGCAATGCAATCAACAAAAGTTTAATGTCCGGAGGGCAGTGAGGCACGGAGAGTTGTGAGGGTTGTCGTAACTCTGTTTATTGCCCGTCCGGATGTATACTACTGCGACCCCCAGCGGGCGCGAACAGCTATATGCATTGTAGACATGTGACTACTATCACAACTCCTCCACGCCCCCTCAACGCTCTATGCCAATACACCACCCTCCTCCCTCCTAAAAGTATGATTATAAAATGACAATATAATGACAAGCATAATTGGCAAAGAATACTACGACACAAAACGTAAAGAGGAACAAAATTACATCAACCATGTAAAATCCTCCATGTACCACGTCACTTGATCTAACCCTGGGATGATGGTCGGGCTGAGAATCAAACCCAGATGAGCTGGCCCAAAAGAAAAGCGAGCTTCAATCGCACAACCTGTAACAATAATGCCGTTGTTTTAATCTGGCACATAATACACTCTTCTATCCCCATCACATCATATACTGTGTTGGTGCAAGTGAGTTGAATTCCAAATGCAGTAGACTGGTGCTCGAGTACTGAGTTGCACGACGAAGCCAATGATGTTTGCAGACCATAATAACAATGGCCGTGTTAAAGATATGAAGAGGGAATTTTGGGAGCACAGTATAACTATGCAGCAGAAGCGCCCCCAGGCGGCCCATGCTTACACGCCTTCCGGCGAGGTCGAGGTGACACCCCAGGCGAACCTCCCCCGGCACCATCAAATGCCCCCAGTCGACAAGTTGGCACATCTCCCTCAGACAGGACCGAATCAGGTAAACACCTCGAGTCTGCAAGCCCCGCGGGCGCAAGCGCGGCTGACTTTGGCGAGACCAGAGCTTTGCGCTCCATGGCGCCCGGCACGTCTGACCTTGGCAATATCAGGGGTGGGGGTGACGCTGAACAGCGAACCTGCCCCGGCTCCCCGCCATCAACCCGAACCAGGCAATTAGCCGGCTCCATCACCAGCTGTCCCACACCAAAACCGCGCACCAACGCCGGGCGCAACACCGCCCCTGCCACCGACCCCTTAGGTCGCGGCAAATCCAGCCGAGACTTCAACGCACGTCCACACGGACGATCAGCGTAGACTGGATGCACAGCAATGTCATAAAGCAGCAAAAACATCGTTGGCGCAGATGCAAACTTCTCTTTACGTACAGCGCGTTCCCACAGTATAATTCTAACACATGAGGTTGCAGCGAACTGCAGACTGTCATCGAAGACCGGGATCTGGAAGACCTCTTTATTAGCAACGATCGTCCGCAAGTTCTTCCCATCAAAGAAAGCATTGATCCCAATCAAACAGATTTTGCTCACACGCGGACCGTCGGCATTTGCTTTTATAACGCCATGCTTAATCACTTGTGCCGCGAGAATCAAACACACAACAATTAACAAATCATGAACCACGGCGCGAGCAAGCCTCTTGGTTGTCACGCCGTTGAGGCGACTTGCGTGCAGGTCCTCATCTGAACGTCGAAGAGGACACCGTCGATGGTCGCGTTCCGCGAACTTCTTGAATGCGACCGGTTCGCTCCAATCCCCCGTTGAAATCGCCTGAACGACACGGGCGTGCACTGTATCATGAGCCGACTCCACCGTGACCTGCTTGGCCGTGACCTGGCCCAGTGCCAACACATCACCCCGGTTGGTTGATCCAGATGAAGGTGGACCCTCTGCGCAACGCAAGCGCGAGAGCCCGTCGCAGCTGGCATGCTCTCCGTTGCTCCGGAACCATATATCGTAGTTGCAGGAAGCAATGAACGGAAACCCATGTTGTATCGCCGCGGCGGCCCCTGCCACCAGGACCTCGCCCTCGGGTCTCGAGGGAGGCTCAGGCCCAAACGGAGGTACGGGCCCCGAAGGAGACACAGGCGCACCTGGAGGTACGAACTCCGAAAGAGGCACCTCCTCCCACTGACTCTCTAATCGGCTCGGCACGGGACGTCCAAGGTGAATGACTGGCGCCGTCCAGTCTAGCCTGAGGCTAGTCAGCCAGTCTCGGCCCAAAAGCGCCGGCCCCTCCCCTCGTAACACAAACAGTGAGAGCAGGGCGCTTTGACCTTGGTAGACCACCGAGACCTCTGTCACTGCAAGCAGCGTAATCGCTTCTCCGCTGTACGTGTACAGCGAGAGGGTCGCCCTGACCAGGTGAAGACCGCGGAGTTCACGAGCGGTCTGTTCGCCCATGATTGACACCGCGGCCCCGGTATCAACTTGAAACACGATCGGTGCACCATTCACAAAACCTCGCACAGGCGGCAGGTCTCGACCCGGCACGTAAAGGCGTATGCCATGCACAACACCTCGTACCGGTCGCAGGTGTCGCCCCGTGTCGCTGGGGTTGCCTCGTACCGGCTGCAGATGTCCCTGAGTGTTCAGATCGCCGTCTGACTGGCCGCGTTGCAACGTTTGGCCACGACCCGCACCGAAGACTGTGCGTGCGGCCGTGGGCGCTTGGTACACCGCGCGGACCTCCGGATCACCTGTCATGCTCTGGCCATCGAGGGCCCGGACATGCCTCAGAGTCTGTGCGACGGCCGACGCCACTTCTGAGTTGAATGTAATGTCCTCGTCCTTTAGCCGTGGAATTGCAGAAACCATTTCCAAGGCTTGCAAACCAGAAATAAAACGATCTTCGAGCCTGGCCTGGCGTTCAGTCAACGTGAATTCGCAGGCGACGGCGAGATGCCTCACCCGCTCGGCGATGCGCTCCTCTGGGCTCCTTGCCAGGTGATCGAACTCGTACCGCGCGAGCTGCGCTGATTCTCCCGGCGCTCCGTGCGCCCGGCAATCCAATTGCTCCGGCAACGACTCAAAGTCAATGCCGAGGAAACCAGGCACTCTGCACGCGTCGATCCGAAACATGCTCGTCGCCAATGTAATGTCCGGAGGGCAGTGAGGCACGGAGAGTCGTGATGGTTGTCGTAACTCTGTTTATTGCCCGTCCGGATGTACACTACTGAGCACTACTGTGAGCCTCTAGCGGGCGCGAACAGCTATATGCATTGCAGACACGTGACTACTATCACAACTCCTCCACGCCCCCTTAACGCTCTGCCAATACACCACAAAAAGCACGACAAGGAGAACTATAACCACTGGTCTATTTATTATGTACAATTACTTAAACTGGTTTACTTAAGGACACGGCACCACATCTCTCATACAAAAACCCCGAAAAGGAAGGAAAACATGACCGTGTGGTGAATCCTCGGGGCCCCGTCCTCCTTCTCCCGACCTCGTCACGACAGACCCAGAGAGAGACAGACAGACAGACAGACAGACAGACAGACAGACAGACAGACAGACAGACAGACAGACAGACAGACAGACAGACAGACAGACAGACAGACAGACAGACAGAGCGCGAGAGAGAGAGAGCGCGATTCTCCTCAGCACGTCTTTTATAGCCCCTCCCCCTCGCCTCCTCCCTTTTCCCAGTGCGCGAGGGAAACTTCGAGAAGATGCCGTTTTCCCGCTCAATTGGGGCCGTTGCCTCGCCGCTGTGCCGCATTCGTTATTGCTTCTTGTTTTTCTCCTGCACGTGTTGAGAATCCACTCGCAGGGTTGGGAGTCTCCTGCGTTGGCCGGCGGAGTTGTTATTTGTTGGGGGGGAGGGGGCGGGGGGCCATCGTCTGTTCTCCCTCGACGAATGCCAGGCTTGTGGAAACGCGGTGGTGGTTGTAGTGGTTGTGGTTGTTGTAATGGTGGCGTGGCTGGCGTTTTGTGGTGGTCGTGATGGTGGTGTGGTTGGGCAGTTGTGGTTAAGGTGGTTGTTCCAAAATAAAGATAGCAAAAGAATAACACAGCCTCAAAGATCACAGCCCTGTACACGAATAAATCCCGCTAAACATCGGTGGGGAAATCTAGCCTGAACACATACTTATCGGCATAACTGATCTCAAGGTCCTGTATGGTGTTCTGTGAATTTCCACAACCGCAACAATATATATATATATATATATATATATATATATATATATATATATATATATATATATATATATATATATATATATATATATATATATATATATATATATATATATATATATATATATTGTTACGGCTGTGGAAATTCGCAGAACACCATAAAGGTTCCTTAGTTCAGTTATCCCGGTCAGTGAGTGTTCAGATAGGTTTCCCCACCGTTGTTTAGAGGGAATTCTTCGTGTTCACAGGGCTGTGACCCTTTGAGATAGTGTTTTTCTTTTTCTATCGTTATTTTGAACCGACATATCTCGACCACCATTACAACAAACCACAACGCCAACAACACAACCACCACCAACTATGCCACAGCGCCAACCATGCTACGAATGCCACAACAACACCACCAGCATTTAGCCAGCTTGCAAACACCATCCTCCACAGACCACGCTACGACCCTTTCCGCGTTCAAAAGGGGTCCGAGAATGCGGGCGTAAAAGAACGAGGAAAAGAAACCTCCAATGGTGCGTGTGGGTTTCTCCCGCCTT